>NW_026045718.1:0-48551 GCF_023898315.1 Schistocerca nitens
AAATCAGTGTACTGACCAACAGGGTGGAACAACTAGAGATTGACACAAAGCAAGTAATTGAGCTCAAAGTGTCCGAACAAGTGCACGCCGCGATTGAAGCCAAAGACGCGGGAACTATGAAACCATACCCAAAACGGTGAAAGAACTAAGCGAAAGAGTAGATAGTATCCAAGTGGCTAACGCCAGTATCGTAGAGGAAATCAGTGTACTGACCAAAAGGTGGAACAACTAGAGATTGACACAAAGCAAGTAATTGAGCACAAAGTGTCCAAACAAGTGCACGCCGCGATTGAAGCCAAAGACGCGGGAACTATGAAACCATACCCAAAACGGTGAAAGAACTAAGCGAAAGAGTAGATAGTATCCAAGTGGCTAACGCCAGTATCGTAGAGGAAATCAGTGTACTGATCAACAGGGTGGAACAACTAGAGATTGACACAAAGCAAGTAACTGAGCACAAAGTGTCCGAACAAGTGCACGCCGCGATTGAAGCCAAAGACGCGGGAACTATGAAACCATACCCAAAACGGTGAAAGAACTAAGCGAAAGAGTAGATAGTATCCAAGTGGCTAACGCCAGTATCGTAGAGGAAATCAGTGTACTGACCAACAGGGTGGAACAACTAGAGATTGACACAAAGCAAGTAATTGAGCACAAAGTGTCCGAACAAGTGCACGCCGCGATTGAAGCCAAAGACGGGGGAACTATGAAACCATACCCAAAACGGTGAAAGAACTAAGCGAAAGAGTAGATAGTATCCAAGTGGCTAACGCCAGTATCGTAGAGGAAATCAGTGTTCTGATTAACAGGGTGGAACAACTAGAGATTGACACAAAGCAAGTAATTGAGCACAAAGTGTCCGAACAAGTGCACGCTGCGATTGAAGCCAAAGACGCGGGAACTATGAAACCATACCCAAAACGGTGAAAGAACTAAGCGAAAGAGTAGATAGTATCCAAGTGGCTAACGCCAGTATCGTAGAGGAAATCAGTGTACTGACCAACAGGGTGGAACAACTAGAGATTGACACAAAGCAAGTAATTGAGCACAAAGTGTCCGAACAAGTGCACGCCGCGATTGAAGCCAAAGACGCGGGAACTATGAAACCATACCCAAAACGGTGAAAGAACTAAGCGAAAGAGTAGATAGTATCCAAGTGGCTAACGCCAGTATCGTAGAGGAAATCAGTGTACTGACCAACAGGGTGGAACAACTAGAGATTGACACAAAGCAAGTAATTGAGCACAAAGTGTCCGAACAAGTGCACGCCGCGATTGAAGCCAAAGACGCGGGAACTATGAAACCATACCCAAAACGGTGAAAGAACTAAGCGAAAGAGTAGATAGTATCCAAGTGGCTAACGCCAGTATCGTAGAGGAAATCAGTGTACTGACCAACAGGGTGGAACAACTAGAGATTGACACAAAGCAAGTAATTGAGCTCAAAGTGTCCGAACAAGTGCACGCCGCGATTGAAGCCAAAGACGCGGGAACTATGAAACCATACCCAAAACGGTGAAAGAACTAAGCGAAAGAGTAGATAGTATCCAAGTGGCTAACGCCAGTATCGTAGAGGAAATCAGTGTACTGACCAAAAGGTGGAACAACTAGAGATTGACACAAAGCAAGTAACTGAGCACAAAGTGTCCGAACAAGTGCACGCCGCGATTGAAGCCAAAGACGCGGGAACTATGAAACCATACCCAAAACGGTGAAAGAACTAAGCGAAAGAGTAGATAGTATCCAAGTGGCTAACGCCAGTATCGTAGAGGAAATCAGTGTACTGACCAACAGGGTGGAACAACTAGAGATTGACACAAAGCAAGTAATTGAGCACAGAGTGTCCGAACAAGTGCACGCCGCGATTGAAGCCAAAGACGCGGGAACTATGAAGCCATACCCAAAACGGTGAAAGAACTAAGCGAAAGAGTAGATAGTATCCAAGTGGCTAACGCCAGTATCGTAGAGGAAATCAGTGTACTGATCAACAGGGTGGAACAACTAGAGATTGACACAAAGCAAGTAATTGAGCACAAAGTGTCCGAACAAGTGCACGCCGCGATTGAAGCCAAAGACGCGGGATCTATGAAACCATACCCAAAACGGTGAAAGAACTAAGCGAAAGAGTAGATAGTATCCAAGTGGCTAACGCCAGTATCGTAGAGGAAATCAGTGTACTGACCAACAGGGTGGAACAACTAGAGATTGACACAAAGCAAGTAATTGAGCACAAAGTGTCCGAACAAGTGCACGCCGCGATTGAAGCCAAAGACGCGGGAACTATGAAACCATACCCAAAACGGTGAAAGAACTAAGCGAAAGAGTAGATAGTATCCAAGTGGCTAACGCCAGTATCGTAGAGGAAATCAGTGTACTGACCAACAGGGTGGAACAACTAGAGATTGACACAAAGCAAGTAATTGAGCACAAAGTGTCCGAACAAGTGCACGCCGCGATTGAAGCCAAAGACGCGGGAACTATGAAACCATACCCAAAACGGTGAAAGAACTAAGCGAAAGAGTAGATAGTATCCAAGTGGCTAACGCCAGTATCGTAGAGGAAATCAGTGTACTGACCAACAGGGTGGAACAACTAGAGATTGACACAAAGCAAGTAATTGAGCACAAAGTGTCCGAACAAGTGCACGCCGCGATTGAAGCCAAAGACGCGGGAACTATGAAACCATACCCAAAACGGTGAAAGAACTAAGCGAAAGAGTAGATAGTATCCAAGTGGCTAACGCCAGTATCGTAGAGGAAATCAGTGTACTGACCAACAGGGTGGAACAACTAGAGATTGACACAAAGCAAGTAATTGAGCACAAAGTGTCCGAACAAGTGCACGCCGCGATTGAAGCCAAAGACGGGGGAACTATGAAACCATACCCAAAACGGTGAAAGAACTAAGCGAAAGAGTAGATAGTATCCAAGTGGCTAACGCCAGTATCGTAGAGGAAATCAGTGTTCTGATTAACAGGGTGGAACAACTAGAGATTGACACAAAGCAAGTAATTGAGCACAAAGTGTCCGAACAAGTGCACGCTGCGATTGAAGCCAAAGACGCGGGAACTATGAAACCATACCCAAAACGGTGAAAGAACTAAGCGAAAGAGTAGATAGTATCCAAGTGGCTAACGCCAGTATCGTAGAGGAAATCAGTGTACTGACCAACAGGGTGGAACAACTAGAGATTGACACAAAGCAAGTAATTGAGCACAAAGTGTCCGAACAAGTGCACGCCGCGATTGAAGCCAAAGACGGGGGAACTATGAAACCATACCCAAAACGGTGAAAGAACTAAGCGAAAGAGTAGATAGTATCCAAGTGGCTAACGCCAGTATCGTAGAGGAAATCAGTGTACTGACCAACAGGGTGGAACAACTAGAGATTGACACAAAGCAAGTAATTGAGCTCAAAGTGTCCGAACAAGTGCACGCCGCGATTGAAGCCAAAGACGCGGGAACTATGAAACCATACCCAAAACGGTGAAAGAACTAAGCGAAAGAGTAGATAGTATCCAAGTGGCTAACGCCAGTATCGTAGAGGAAATCAGTGTACTGACCAAAAGGTGGAACAACTAGAGATTGACACAAAGCAAGTAATTGAGCACAAAGTGTCCAAAGAAGTGCACGCCGCGATTGAAGCCAAAGACGCGGGAACTATGAAACCATACCCAAAACGGTGAAAGAACTAAGCGAAAGAGTAGATAGTATCCAAGTGGCTAACGCCAGTATCGTAGAGGAAATCAGTGTACTGATCAACAGGGTGGAACAACTAGAGATTGACACAAAGCAAGTAACTGAGCACAAAGTGTCCGAACAAGTGCACGCCGCGATTGAAGCCAAAGACGCGGGAACTATGAAACCATACCCAAAACGGTGAAAGAACTAAGCGAAAGAGTAGATAGTATCCAAGTGGCTAACGCCAGTATCGTAGAGGAAATCAGTGTACTGACCAACAGGGTGGAACAAGTAGAGATTGACACAAAGCAAGTAATTGAGCACAGAGTGTCCGAACAAGTGCACGCCGCGATTGAAGCCAAAGACGCGGGAACTATGAAGCCATACCCAAAACGGTGAAAGAACTAAGCGAAAGAGTAGATAGTATCCAAGTGGCTAACGCCAGTATCGTAGAGGAAATCAGTGTACTGATCAACAGGGTGGAACAACTAGAGATTGACACAAAGCAAGTAATTGAGCACAAAGTGTCCGAACAAGTGCACGCCGCGATTGAAGCCAAAGACGCGGGATCTATGAAACCATACCCAAAACGGTGAAAGAACTAAGCGAAAGAGTAGATAGTATCCAAGTGGCTAACGCCAGTATCGTAGAGGAAATCAGTGTACTGACCAACAGGGTGGAACAACTAGAGATTGACACAAAGCAAGTAATTGAGCACAAAGTGTCCGAACAAGTGCACGCCGCGATTGAAGCCAAAGACGCGGGAACTATGAAACCATACCCAAAACGGTGAAAGAACTAAGCGAAAGAGTAGATAGTATCCAAGTGGCTAACGCCAGTATCGTAGAGGAAATCAGTGTACTGACCAACAGGGCGGAACAACTAGAGATTGACACAAAGCAAGTAATTGAGCACAAAGTGTCCGAACAAGTGCACGCCGCGATTGAAGCCAAAGACGCGGGAACTATGAAACCATACCCAAAACGGTGAAAGAACTAAGCGAAAGAGTAGATAGTATCCAAGTGGCTAACGCCAGTATCGTAGAGGAAATCAGTGTACTGACCAACAGGGTGGAACAACTAGAGATTGACACAAAGCAAGTAATTGAGCACAGAGTGTCCGAACAAGTGCACGCCGCGATTGAAGCCAAAGACGCGGGAACTATGAAACCATACCCAAAACGGTGAAAGAACTAAGCGAAAGAGTAGATAGTATCCAAGTGGCTAACGCCAGTATCGTAGAGGAAATCAGTGTACTGACCAACAGGGTGGAACAACTAGAGATTGACACAAAGCAAGTAATTGAGCACAAAGTGTCCGAACAAGTGCACGCCGCGATTGAAGCCAAAGACGCGGGAACTATGAAACCATACCCAAAACGGTGAAAGAACTAAGCGAAAGAGTAGATAGTATCCAAGTGGCTAACGCCAGTATCGTAGAGGAAATCAGTGTACTGATCAACAGGGTGGAACAACTAGAGATTGACACAAAGCAAGTAACTGAGCACAAAGTGTCCGAACAAGTGCACGCCGCGATTGAAGCCAAAGACGCGGGAACTATGAAACCATACCCAAAACGGTGAAAGAACTAAGCGAAAGAGTAGATAGTATCCAAGTGGCTAACGCCAGTATCGTAGAGGAAATCAGTGTACTGACCAACAGGGTGGAACAAGTAGAGATTGACACAAAGCAAGTAATTGAGCACAGAGTGTCCGAACAAGTGCACGCCGCGATTGAAGCCAAAGACGCGGGAACTATGAAGCCATACCCAAAACGGTGAAAGAACTAAGCGAAAGAGTAGATAGTATCCAAGTGGCTAACGCCAGTATCGTAGAGGAAATCAGTGTACTGATCAACAGGGTGGAACAACTAGAGATTGACACAAAGCAAGTAATTGAGCACAAAGTGTCCGAACAAGTGCACGCCGCGATTGAAGCCAAAGACGCGGGATCTATGAAACCATACCCAAAACGGTGAAAGAACTAAGCGAAAGAGTAGATAGTATCCAAGTGGCTAACGCCAGTATCGTAGAGGAAATCAGTGTACTGACCAACAGGGTGGAACAACTAGAGATTGACACAAAGCAAGTAATTGAGCACAAAGTGTCCGAACAAGTGCACGCCGCGATTGAAGCCAAAGACGCGGGAACTATGAAACCATACCCAAAACGGTGAAAGAACTAAGCGAAAGAGTAGATAGTATCCAAGTGGCTAACGCCAGTATCGTAGAGGAAATCAGTGTACTGACCAACAGGGCGGAACAACTAGAGATTGACACAAAGCAAGTAATTGAGCACAAAGTGTCCGAACAAGTGCACGCCGCGATTGAAGCCAAAGACGCGGGAACTATGAAACCATACCCAAAACGGTGAAAGAACTAAGCGAAAGAGTAGATAGTATCCAAGTGGCTAACGCCAGTATCGTAGAGGAAATCAGTGTACTGACCAACAGGGTGGAACAACTAGAGATTGACACAAAGCAAGTAATTGAGCACAGAGTGTCCGAACAAGTGCACGCCGCGATTGAAGCCAAAGACGCGGGAACTATGAAACCATACCCAAAACGGTGAAAGAACTAAGCGAAAGAGTAGATAGTATCCAAGTGGCTAACGCCAGTATCGTAGAGGAAATCAGTGTACTGACCAACAGGGTGGAACAACTAGAGATTGACACAAAGCAAGTAATTGAGCACAAAGTGTCCGAACAAGTGCACGCCGCGATTGAAGCCAAAGACGCGGGAACTATGAAACCATACCCAAAACGGTGAAAGAACTAAGCGAAAGAGTAGATAGTATCCAAGTGGCTAACGCCAGTATCGTAGAGGAAATCAGTGTACTGACCAACAGGGTGGAACAACTAGAGATTGACACAAAGCAAGTAATTGAGCACAAAGTGTCCAAACAAGTGCACGCCGCGATTGAAGCCAAAGACGCGGGAACTATGAAACCATACCCAAAACGGTGAAAGAACTAAGCGAAAGAGTAGATAGTATCCAAGTGGCTAACGCCAGTATCGTAGAGGAAATCAGTGTACTGATCAACAGGGTGGAACAACTAGAGATTGACACAAAGCAAGTAATTGAGCACAAAGTGTCCGAACAAGTGCACGCCGCGATTGAAGCCAAAGACGCGGGAACTATGAAACCATACCCAAAACGGTGAAAGAACTAAGCGAAAGAGTAGATAGTATCCAAGTGGCTAACGCCAGTATCGTAGAGGAAATCAGTGTACTGACCAACAGGGTGGAACAACTAGAGATTGACACAAAGCAAGTAATTGAGCACAAAGTGTCCGAACAAGTGCACGCCGCGATTGAAGCCAAAGACGCGGGAACTATGAAACCATACCCAAAACGGTGAAAGAACTAAGCGAAAGAGTAGATAGTATCCAAGTGGCTAACGCCAGTATCGTAGAGGAAATCAGTGTACTGACCAACAGGGTGGAACAACTAGAGATTGACACAAAGCAAGTAATTGAGCTCAAAGTGTCCGAACAAGTGCACGCCGCGATTGAAGCCAAAGACGCGGGAACTATGAAACCATACCCAAAACGGTGAAAGAACTAAGCGAAAGAGTAGATAGTATCCAAGTGGCTAACGCCAGTATCGTAGAGGAAATCAGTGTACTGACCAACAGGGTGGAACAACTAGAGATTGACACAAAGCAAGTAATTGAGCACAAAGTGTCCAAACAAGTGCACGCCGCGATTGAAGCCAAAGACGCGGGAACTATGAAACCATACCCAAAACGGTGAAAGAACTAAGCGAAAGAGTAGATAGTATCCAAGTGGCTAACGCCAGTATCGTAGAGGAAATCAGTGTACTGACCAACAGGGTGGAACAACTAGAGATTGACACAAAGCAAGTAATTGAGCACAAAGTGTCCGAACAAGTGCACGCCGCGATTGAAGCCAAAGACGCGGGAACTATGAAACCATACCCAAAACGGTGAAAGAACTAAGCGAAAGAGTAGATAGTATCCAAGTGGCTAACGCCAGTATCGTAGAGGAAATCAGTGTACTGACCAACAGGGTGGAACAACTAGAGATTGACACAAAGCAAGTAATTGAGCACAAAGTGTCCAAACAAGTGCACGCCGCGATTGAAGCCAAAGACGCGGGAACTATGAAACCATACCCAAAACGGTGAAAGAACTAAGCGAAAGAGTAGATAGTATCCAAGTGGCTAACGCCAGTATCGTAGAGGAAATCAGTGTACTGACCAACAGGGTGGAACAACTAGAGATTGACACAAAGCAAGTAATTGAGCACAAAGTGTCCGAACAAGTGCACGCCGCGATTGAAGCCAAAGACGCGGGAACTATGAAACCATACCCAAAACGGTGAAAGAACTAAGCGAAAGAGTAGATAGTATCCAAGTGGCTAACGCCAGTATCGTAGAGGAAATCAGTGTACTGACCAACAGGGTGGAACAACTAGAGATTGACACAAAGCAAGTAATTGAGCTCAAAGTGTCCGAACAAGTGCACGCCGCGATTGAAGCCAAAGACGCGGGAACTATGAAACCATACCCAAAACGGTGAAAGAACTAAGCGAAAGAGTAGATAGTATCCAAGTGGCTAACGCCAGTATCGTAGAGGAAATCAGTGTACTGACCAACAGGGTGGAACAACTAGAGATTGACACAAAGCAAGTAATTGAGCACAAAGTGTCCAAACAAGTGCACGCCGCGATTGAAGCCAAAGACGCGGGAACTATGAAACCATACCCAAAACGGTGAAAGAACTAAGCGAAAGAGTAGATAGTATCCAAGTGGCTAACGCCAGTATCGTAGAGGAAATCAGTGTACTGACCAACAGGGTGGAACAACTAGAGATTGACACAAAGCAAGTAATTGAGCACAAAGTGTCCGAACAAGTGCACGCCGCGATTGAAGCCAAAGACGCGGGAACTATGAAACCATACCCAAAACGGTGAAAGAACTAAGCGAAAGAGTAGATAGTATCCAAGTGGCTAACGCCAGTATCGTAGAGGAAATCAGTGTACTGACCAACAGGGTGGAACAACTAGAGATTGACACAAAGCAAGTAATTGAGCTCAAAGTGTCCGAACAAGTGCACGCCGCGATTGAAGCCAAAGACGCGGGAACTATGAAACCATACCCAAAACGGTGAAAGAACTAAGCGAAAGAGTAGATAGTATCCAAGTGGCTAACGCCAGTATCGTAGAGGAAATCAGTGTACTGACCAACAGGGTGGAACAACTAGAGATTGACACAAAGCAAGTAATTGAGCACAAAGTGTCCAAACAAGTGCACGCCGCGATTGAAGCCAAAGACGCGGGAACTATGAAACCATACCCAAAACGGTGAAAGAACTAAGCGAAAGAGTAGATAGTATCCAAGTGGCTAACGCCAGTATCGTAGAGGAAATCAGTGTTCTGATTAACAGGGTGGAACAACTAGAGATTGACACAAAGCAAGTAATTGAGCACAAAGTGTCCGAACAAGTGCACGCTGCGATTGAAGCCAAAGACGCGGGAACTATGAAACCATACCCAAAACGGTGAAAGAACTAAGCGAAAGAGTAGATAGTATCCAAGTGGCTAACGCCAGTATCGTAGAGGAAATCAGTGTACTGACCAACAGGGTGGAACAACTAGAGATTGACACAAAGCAAGTAATTGAGCACAAAGTGTCCGAACAAGTGCACGCCGCGATTGAAGCCAAAGACGCGGGAACTATGAAACCATACCCAAAACGGTGAAAGAACTAAGCGAAAGAGTAGATAGTATCCAAGTGGCTAACGCCAGTATCGTAGAGGAAATCAGTGTACTGACCAACAGGGTGGAACAACTAGAGATTGACACAAAGCAAGTAATTGAGCACAAAGTGTCCGAACAAGTGCACGCCGCGATTGAAGCCAAAGACGCGGGAACTATGAAACCATACCCAAAACGGTGAAAGAACTAAGCGAAAGAGTAGATAGTATCCAAGTGGCTAACGCCAGTATCGTAGAGGAAATCAGTGTACTGACCAACAGGGTGGAACAACTAGAGATTGACACAAAGCAAGTAATTGAGCTCAAAGTGTCCGAACAAGTGCACGCCGCGATTGAAGCCAAAGACGCGGGAACTATGAAACCATACCCAAAACGGTGAAAGAACTAAGCGAAAGAGTAGATAGTATCCAAGTGGCTAACGCCAGTATCGTAGAGGAAATCAGTGTACTGACCAAAAGGTTGAACAACTAGAGATTGACACAAAGCAAGTAATTGAGCACAAAGTGTCCAAAGAAGTGCACACCGCGATTGAAGCCAAAGACGCGGGAACTATGAAACCATACCCAAAACGGTGAAAGAACTAAGCGAAAGAGTAGATAGTATCCAAGTGGCTAACGCCAGTATCGTAGAGGAAATCAGTGTACTGATCAACAGGGTGGAACAACTAGAGATTGACACAAAGCAAGTAACTGAGCACAAAGTGTCCGAACAAGTGCACGCCGCGATTGAAGCCAAAGACGCGGGAACTATGAAACCATACCCAAAACGGTGAAAGAACTAAGCGAAAGAGTAGATAGTATCCAAGTGGCTAACGCCAGTATCGTAGAGGAAATCAGTGTACTGACCAACAGGGTGGAACAACTAGAGATTGACACAAAGCAAGTAATTGAGCACAGAGTGTCCGAACAAGTGCACGCCGCGATTGAAGCCAAAGACGCGGGAACTATGAAGCCATACCCAAAACGGTGAAAGAACTAAGCGAAAGAGTAGATAGTATCCAAGTGGCTAACGCCAGTATCGTAGAGGAAATCAGTGTACTGATCAACAGGGTGGAACAACTAGAGATTGACACAAAGCAAGTAATTGAGCACAAAGTGTCCGAACAAGTGCACGCCGCGATTGAAGCCAAAGACGCGGGATCTATGAAACCATACCCAAAACGGTGAAAGAACTAAGCGAAAGGGTAGATAGTATCCAAGTGGCTAACGCCAGTATCGTAGAGGAAATCAGTGTACTGACCAACAGGGTGGAACAACTAGAGATTGACACAAAGCAAGTAATTGAGCACAAAGTGACCGAACAAGTGCACGCCGCGATTGAAGCCAAAGACGCGGGAACTATGAAACCATACCCAAAACGGTGAAAGAACTAAGCGAAAGAGTAGATAGTATCCAAGTGGCTAACGCCAGTATCGTAGAGGAAATCAGTGTACTGACCAACAGGGTGGAACAACTAGAGATTGACACAAAGCAAGTAATTGAGCACAAAGTGTCCGAACAAGTGCACGCCGCGATTGAAGCCAAAGACGCGGGAACTATGAAACCATACCCAAAACGGTGAAAGAACTAAGCGAAAGAGTAGATAGTATCCAAGTGGCTAACGCCAGTATCGTAGAGGAAATCAGTGTACTGACCAACAGGGTGGAACAACTAGAGATTGACACAAAGCAAGTAATTGAGCACAAAGTGTCCGAACAAGTGCACGCCGCGATTGAAGCCAAAGACGCGGGAACTATGAAACCATACCCAAAACGGTGAAAGAACTAAGCGAAAGAGTAGATAGTATCCAAGTGGCTAACGCCAGTATCGTAGAGGAAATCAGTGTACTGACCAACAGGGCGGAACAACTAGAGATTGACACAAAGCAAGTAATTGAGCACAAAGTGTCCGAACAAGTGCACGCCGCGATTGAAGCCAAAGACGCGGGAACTATGAAACCATACCCAAAACGGTGAAAGAACTAAGCGAAAGAGTAGATAGTATCCAAGTGGCTAACGCCAGTATCGTAGAGGAAATCAGTGTACTGACCAACAGGGTGGAACAACTAGAGATTGACACAAAGCAAGTAATTGAGCACAGAGTGTCCGAACAAGTGCACGCCGCGATTGAAGCCAAAGACGCGGGAACTATGAAACCATACCCAAAACGGTGAAAGAACTAAGCGAAAGAGTAGATAGTATCCAAGTGGCTAACGCCAGTATCGTAGAGGAAATCAGTGTACTGACCAACAGGGTGGAACAACTAGAGATTGACACAAAGCAAGTAATTGAGCACAAAGTGTCCGAACAAGTGCACGCCGCGATTGAAGCCAAAGACGCGGGAACTATGAAACCATACCCAAAACGGTGAAAGAACTAAGCGAAAGAGTAGATAGTATCCAAGTGGCTAACGCCAGTATCGTAGAGGAAATCAGTGTACTGACCAACAGGGTGGAACAACTAGAGATTGACACAAAGCAAGTAATTGAGCACAAAGTGTCCAAACAAGTGCACGCCGCGATTGAAGCCAAAGACGCGGGAACTATGAAACCATACCCAAAACGGTGAAAGAACTAAGCGAAAGAGTAGATAGTATCCAAGTGGCTAACGCCAGTATCGTAGAGGAAATCAGTGTACTGATCAACAGGGTGGAACAACTAGAGATTGACACAAAGCAAGTAATTGAGCACAAAGTGTCCGAACAAGTGCACGCCGCGATTGAAGCCAAAGACGCGGGAACTATGAAACCATACCCAAAACGGTGAAAGAACTAAGCGAAAGAGTAGATAGTATCCAAGTGGCTAACGCCAGTATCGTAGAGGAAATCAGTGTACTGACCAACAGGGTGGAACAACTAGAGATTGACACAAAGCAAGTAATTGAGCACAAAGTGTCCGAACAAGTGCACGCCGCGATTGAAGCCAAAGACGCGGGAACTATGAAACCATACCCAAAACGGTGAAAGAACTAAGCGAAAGAGTAGATAGTATCCAAGTGGCTAACGCCAGTATCGTAGAGGAAATCAGTGTACTGACCAACAGGGTGGAACAACTAGAGATTGACACAAAGCAAGTAATTGAGCTCAAAGTGTCCGAACAAGTGCACGCCGCGATTGAAGCCAAAGACGCGGGAACTATGAAACCATACCCAAAACGGTGAAAGAACTAAGCGAAAGAGTAGATAGTATCCAAGTGGCTAACGCCAGTATCGTAGAGGAAATCAGTGTACTGACCAACAGGGTGGAACAACTAGAGATTGACACAAAGCAAGTAATTGAGCACAAAGTGTCCAAACAAGTGCACGCCGCGATTGAAGCCAAAGACGCGGGAACTATGAAACCATACCCAAAACGGTGAAAGAACTAAGCGAAAGAGTAGATAGTATCCAAGTGGCTAACGCCAGTATCGTAGAGGAAATCAGTGTACTGACCAACAGGGTGGAACAACTAGAGATTGACACAAAGCAAGTAATTGAGCACAAAGTGTCCGAACAAGTGCACGCCGCGATTGAAGCCAAAGACGCGGGAACTATGAAACCATACCCAAAACGGTGAAAGAACTAAGCGAAAGAGTAGATAGTATCCAAGTGGCTAACGCCAGTATCGTAGAGGAAATCAGTGTACTGACCAACAGGGTGGAACAACTAGAGATTGACACAAAGCAAGTAATTGAGCACAAAGTGTCCAAACAAGTGCACGCCGCGATTGAAGCCAAAGACGCGGGAACTATGAAACCATACCCAAAACGGTGAAAGAACTAAGCGAAAGAGTAGATAGTATCCAAGTGGCTAACGCCAGTATCGTAGAGGAAATCAGTGTACTGACCAACAGGGTGGAACAACTAGAGATTGACACAAAGCAAGTAATTGAGCACAAAGTGTCCGAACAAGTGCACGCCGCGATTGAAGCCAAAGACGCGGGAACTATGAAACCATACCCAAAACGGTGAAAGAACTAAGCGAAAGAGTAGATAGTATCCAAGTGGCTAACGCCAGTATCGTAGAGGAAATCAGTGTACTGACCAACAGGGTGGAACAACTAGAGATTGACACAAAGCAAGTAATTGAGCTCAAAGTGTCCGAACAAGTGCACGCCGCGATTGAAGCCAAAGACGCGGGAACTATGAAACCATACCCAAAACGGTGAAAGAACTAAGCGAAAGAGTAGATAGTATCCAAGTGGCTAACGCCAGTATCGTAGAGGAAATCAGTGTACTGACCAACAGGGTGGAACAACTAGAGATTGACACAAAGCAAGTAATTGAGCACAAAGTGTCCAAACAAGTGCACGCCGCGATTGAAGCCAAAGACGCGGGAACTATGAAACCATACCCAAAACGGTGAAAGAACTAAGCGAAAGAGTAGATAGTATCCAAGTGGCTAACGCCAGTATCGTAGAGGAAATCAGTGTACTGACCAACAGGGTGGAACAACTAGAGATTGACACAAAGCAAGTAATTGAGCACAAAGTGTCCGAACAAGTGCACGCCGCGATTGAAGCCAAAGACGCGGGAACTATGAAACCATACCCAAAACGGTGAAAGAACTAAGCGAAAGAGTAGATAGTATCCAAGTGGCTAACGCCAGTATCGTAGAGGAAATCAGTGTACTGACCAACAGGGTGGAACAACTAGAGATTGACACAAAGCAAGTAATTGAGCTCAAAGTGTCCGAACAAGTGCACGCCGCGATTGAAGCCAAAGACGCGGGAACTATGAAACCATACCCAAAACGGTGAAAGAACTAAGCGAAAGAGTAGATAGTATCCAAGTGGCTAACGCCAGTATCGTAGAGGAAATCAGTGTACTGACCAACAGGGTGGAACAACTAGAGATTGACACAAAGCAAGTAATTGAGCACAAAGTGTCCAAACAAGTGCACGCCGCGATTGAAGCCAAAGACGCGGGAACTATGAAACCATACCCAAAACGGTGAAAGAACTAAGCGAAAGAGTAGATAGTATCCAAGTGGCTAACGCCAGTATCGTAGAGGAAATCAGTGTACTGATCAACAGGGTGGAACAACTAGAGATTGACACAAAGCAAGTAATTGAGCTCAAAGTGTCCGAACAAGTGCACGCCGCGATTGAAGCCAAAGACGCGGGAACTATGAAACCATACCCAAAACGGTGAAAGAACTAAGCGAAAGAGTAGATAGTATCCAAGTGGCTAACGCCAGTATCGTAGAGGAAATCAGTGTACTGACCAACAGGGTGGAACAACTAGAGATTGACACAAAGCAAGTAATTGAGCACAAAGTGTCCAAACAAGTGCACGCCGCGATTGAAGCCAAAGACGCGGGAACTATGAAACCATACCCAAAACGGTGAAAGAACTAAGCGAAAGAGTAGATAGTATCCAAGTGGCTAACGCCAGTATCGTAGAGGAAATCAGTGTACTGACCAACAGGGTGGAACAACTAGAGATTGACACAAAGCAAGTAATTGAGCACAAAGTGTCCGAACAAGTGCACGCCGCGATTGAAGCCAAAGACGCGGGAACTATGAAACCATACCCAAAACGGTGAAAGAACTAAGCGAAAGAGTAGATAGTATCCAAGTGGCTAACGCCAGTATCGTAGAGGAAATCAGTGTACTGACCAACAGGGTGGAACAACTAGAGATTGACACAAAGCAAGTAATTGAGCTCAAAGTGTCCGAACAAGTGCACGCCGCGATTGAAGCCAAAGACGCGGGAACTATGAAACCATACCCAAAACGGTGAAAGAACTAAGCGAAAGAGTAGATAGTATCCAAGTGGCTAACGCCAGTATCGTAGAGGAAATCAGTGTACTGACCAACAGGGTGGAACAACTAGAGATTGACACAAAGCAAGTAATTGAGCACAAAGTGTCCAAACAAGTGCACGCCGCGATTGAAGCCAAAGACGCGGGAACTATGAAACCATACCCAAAACGGTGAAAGAACTAAGCGAAAGAGTAGATAGTATCCAAGTGGCTAACGCCAGTATCGTAGAGGAAATCAGTGTACTGATCAACAGGGTGGAACAACTAGAGATTGACACAAAGCAAGTAATTGAGCACAAAGTGTCCGAACAAGTGCACGCCGCGATTGAAGCCAAAGACGCGGGAACTATGAAACCATACCCAAAACGGTGAAAGAACTAAGCGAAAGAGTAGATAGTATCCAAGTGGCTAACGCCAGTATCGTAGAGGAAATCAGTGTACTGACCAACAGGGTGGAACAACTAGAGATTGACACAAAGCAAGTAATTGAGCACAAAGTGTCCGAACAAGTGCACGCCGCGATTGAAGCCAAAGACGCGGGAACTATGAAACCATACCCAAAACGGTGAAAGAACTAAGCGAAAGAGTAGATAGTATCCAAGTGGCTAACGCCAGTATCGTAGAGGAAATCAGTGTACTGACCAACAGGGTGGAACAACTAGAGATTGACACAAAGCAAGTAATTGAGCACAAAGTGTCCAAACAAGTGCACGCCGCGATTGAAGCCAAAGACGCGGGAACTATGAAACCATACCCAAAACGGTGAAAGAACTAAGCGAAAGAGTAGATAGTATCCAAGTGGCTAACGCCAGTATCGTAGAGGAAATCAGTCTACTGACCAACAGGGTGGAACAACTAGAGATTGACACAAAGCAAGTAATTGAGCTCAAAGTGTCCGAACAAGTGCACGCCGCGATTGAAGCCAAAGACGCGGGAACTATGAAACCATACCCAAAACGGTGAAAGAACTAAGCGAAAGAGTAGATAGTATCCAAGTGGCTAACGCCAGTATCGTAGAGGAAATCAGTGTACTGACCAACAGGGTGGAACAACTAGAGATTGACACAAAGCAAGTAATTGAGCACAAAGTGTCCAAACAAGTGCACGCCGCGATTGAAGCCAAAGACGCGGGAACTATGAAACCATACCCAAAACGGTGAAAGAACTAAGCGAAAGAGTAGATAGTATCCAAGTGGCTAACGCCAGTATCGTAGAGGAAATCAGTGTACTGACCAACAGGGTGGAACAACTAGAGATTGACACAAAGCAAGTAATTGAGCACAAAGTGTCCGAACAAGTGCACGCCGCGATTGAAGCCAAAGACGCGGGAACTATGAAACCATACCCAAAACGGTGAAAGAACTAAGCGAAAGAGTAGATAGTATCCAAGTGGCTAACGCCAGTATCGTAGAGGAAATCAGTGTACTGACCAACAGGGTGGAACAACTAGAGATTGACACAAAGCAAGTAATTGAGCTCAAAGTGTCCGAACAAGTGCACGCCGCGATTGAAGCCAAAGACGCGGGAACTATGAAACCATACCCAAAACGGTGAAAGAACTAAGCGAAAGAGTGGATAGTATCCAAGTGGCTAACGCCAGTATCGTAGAGGAAATCAGTGTACTGACCAACAGGGTGGAACAACTAGAGATTGACACAAAGCAAGTAATTGAGCACAAAGTGTCCGAACAAGTGCACGCCGCGATTGAAGCCAAAGACGCGGGAACTATGAAACCATACCCAAAACGGTGAAAGAACTAAGCGAAAGAGTAGATAGTATCCAAGTGGCTAACGCCAGTATCGTAGAGGAAATCAGTGTACTGACCAACAGGGTGGAACAACTAGAGATTGACACAAAGCAAGTAATTGAGCACAAAGTGTCCAAACAAGTGCACGCCGCGATTGAAGCCAAAGACGCGGGAACTATGAAACCATACCCAAAACGGTGAAAGAACTAAGCGAAAGAGTAGATAGTATCCAAGTGGCTAACGCCAGTATCGTAGAGGAAATCAGTGTACTGACCAACAGGGTGGAACAACTAGAGATTGACACAAAGCAAGTAATTGAGCACAAAGTGTCCGAACAAGTGCACGCCGCGATTGAAGCCAAAGACGCGGGAACTATGAAACCATACCCAAAACGGTGAAAGAACTAAGCGAAAGAGTAGATAGTATCCAAGTGGCTAACGCCAGTATCGTAGAGGAAATCAGTGTACTGATCAACAGGGTGGAACAACTAGAGATTGACACAAAGCAAGTAACTGAGCACAAAGTGTCCGAACAAGTGCACGCCGCGATTGAAGCCAAAGACGCGGGAACTATGAAACCATACCCAAAACGGTGAAAGAACTAAGCGAAAGAGTAGATAGTATCCAAGTGGCTAACGCCAGTATCGTAGAGGAAATCAGTGTACTGACCAACAGGGTGGAACAACTAGAGATTGACACAAAGCAAGTAATTGAGCACAAAGTGTCCGAACAAGTGCACGCCGCGATTGAAGCCAAAGACGCGGGAACTATGAAGCCATACCCAAAACGGTGAAAGAACTAAGCGAAAGAGTAGATAGTATCCAAGTGGCTAACGCCAGTATCGTAGAGGAAATCAGTGTACTGATCAACAGGGTGGAACAACTAGAGATTGACACAAAGCAAGTAATTGAGCACAAAGTGTCCGAACAAGTGCACGCCGCGATTGAAGCCAAAGACGCGGGATCTATGAAACCATACCCAAAACGGTGAAAGAACTAAGCGAAAGAGTAGATAGTATCCAAGTGGCTAACGCCAGTATCGTAGAGGAAATCAGTGTACTGACCAACAGGGTGGAACAACTAGAGATTGACACAAAGCAAGTAATTGAGCACAAAGTGTCCGAACAAGTGCACGCCGCGATTGAAGCCAAAGACGCGGGAACTATGAAACCATACCCAAAACGGTGAAAGAACTAAGCGAAAGAGTAGATAGTATCCAAGTGGCTAACGCCAGTATCGTAGAGGAAATCAGTGTACTGACCAACAGGGTGGAACAACTAGAGATTGACACAAAGCAAGTAATTGAGCACAAAGTGTCCGAACAAGTGCACGCCGCGATTGAAGCCAAAGACGCGGGAACTATGAAACCATACCCAAAACGGTGAAAGAACTAAGCGAAAGAGTAGATAGTATCCAAGTGGCTAACGCCAGTATCGTAGAGGAAATCAGTGTACTGACCAACAGGGTGGAACAACTAGAGATTGACACAAAGCAAGTAATTGAGCACAAAGTGTCCGAACAAGTGCACGCCGCGATTGAAGCCAAAGACGCGGGAACTATGAAACCATACCCAAAACGGTGAAAGAACTAAGCGAAAGAGTAGATAGTATCCAAGTGGCTAACGCCAGTATCGTAGAGGAAATCAGTGTACTGACCAACAGGGTGGAACAACTAGAGATTGACACAAAGCAAGTAATTGAGCTCAAAGTGTCCGAACAAGTGCACGCCGCGATTGAAGCCAAAGACGCGGGAACTATGAAACCATACCCAAAACGGTGAAAGAACTAAGCGAAAGAGTAGATAGTATCCAAGTGGCTAACGCCAGTATCGTAGAGGAAATCAGTGTACTGACCAACAGGGTGGAACAACTAGAGATTGACACAAAGCAAGTAATTGAGCACAAAGTGTCCAAACAAGTGCACGCCGCGATTGAAGCCAAAGACGCGGGAACTATGAAACCATACCCAAAACGGTGAAAGAACTAAGCGAAAGAGTAGATAGTATCCAAGTGGCTAACGCCAGTATCGTAGAGGAAATCAGTGTACTGATCAACAGGGTGGAACAACTAGAGATTGACACAAAGCAAGTAATTGAGCTCAAAGTGTCCGAACAAGTGCACGCCGCGATTGAAGCCAAAGACGCGGGAACTATGAAACCATACCCAAAACGGTGAAAGAACTAAGCGAAAGAGTAGATAGTATCCAAGTGGCTAACGCCAGTATCGTAGAGGAAATCAGTGTACTGACCAACAGGGTGGAACAACTAGAGATTGACACAAAGCAAGTAATTGAGCACAAAGTGTCCAAACAAGTGCACGCCGCGATTGAAGCCAAAGACGCGGGAACTATGAAACCATACCCAAAACGGTGAAAGAACTAAGCGAAAGAGTAGATAGTATCCAAGTGGCTAACGCCAGTATCGTAGAGGAAATCAGTGTACTGACCAACAGGGTGGAACAACTAGAGATTGACACAAAGCAAGTAATTGAGCACAAAGTGTCCGAACAAGTGCACGCCGCGATTGAAGCCAAAGACGCGGGAACTATGAAACCATACCCAAAACGGTGAAAGAACTAAGCGAAAGAGTAGATAGTATCCAAGTGGCTAACGCCAGTATCGTAGAGGAAATCAGTGTACTGACCAACAGGGTGGAACAACTAGAGATTGACACAAAGCAAGTAATTGAGCTCAAAGTGTCCGAACAAGTGCACGCCGCGATTGAAGCCAAAGACGCGGGAACTATGAAACCATACCCAAAACGGTGAAAGAACTAAGCGAAAGAGTAGATAGTATCCAAGTGGCTAACGCCAGTATCGTAGAGGAAATCAGTGTACTGACCAACAGGGTGGAACAACTAGAGATTGACACAAAGCAAGTAATTGAGCACAAAGTGTCCAAACAAGTGCACGCCGCGATTGAAGCCAAAGACGCGGGAACTATGAAACCATACCCAAAACGGTGAAAGAACTAAGCGAAAGAGTAGATAGTATCCAAGTGGCTAACGCCAGTATCGTAGAGGAAATCAGTGTACTGATCAACAGGGTGGAACAACTAGAGATTGACACAAAGCAAGTAATTGAGCACAAAGTGTCCGAACAAGTGCACGCCGCGATTGAAGCCAAAGACGCGGGAACTATGAAACCATACCCAAAACGGTGAAAGAACTAAGCGAAAGAGTAGATAGTATCCAAGTGGCTAACGCCAGTATCGTAGAGGAAATCAGTGTACTGACCAACAGGGTGGAACAACTAGAGATTGACACAAAGCAAGTAATTGAGCACAAAGTGTCCGAACAAGTGCACGCCGCGATTGAAGCCAAAGACGCGGGAACTATGAAACCATACCCAAAACGGTGAAAGAACTAAGCGAAAGAGTAGATAGTATCCAAGTGGCTAACGCCAGTATCGTAGAGGAAATCAGTGTACTGACCAACAGGGTGGAACAACTAGAGATTGACACAAAGCAAGTAATTGAGCACAAAGTGTCCGAACAAGTGCACGCCGCGATTGAAGCCAAAGACGCGGGAACTATGAAACCATACCCAAAACGGTGAAAGAACTAAGCGAAAGAGTAGATAGTATCCAAGTGGCTAACGCCAGTATCGTAGAGGAAATCAGTCTACTGACCAACAGGGTGGAACAACTAGAGATTGACACAAAGCAAGTAATTGAGCTCAAAGTGTCCGAACAAGTGCACGCCGCGATTGAAGCCAAAGACGCGGGAACTATGAAACCATACCCAAAACGGTGAAAGAACTAAGCGAAAGAGTAGATAGTATCCAAGTGGCTAACGCCAGTATCGTAGAGGAAATCAGTGTACTGACCAACAGGGTGGAACAACTAGAGATTGACACAAAGCAAGTAATTGAGCACAAAGTGTCCAAACAAGTGCACGCCGCGATTGAAGCCAAAGACGCGGGAACTATGAAACCATACCCAAAACGGTGAAAGAACTAAGCGAAAGAGTAGATAGTATCCAAGTGGCTAACGCCAGTATCGTAGAGGAAATCAGTGTACTGACCAACAGGGTGGAACAACTAGAGATTGACACAAAGCAAGTAATTGAGCACAAAGTGTCCGAACAAGTGCACGCCGCGATTGAAGCCAAAGACGCGGGAACTATGAAACCATACCCAAAACGGTGAAAGAACTAAGCGAAAGAGTAGATAGTATCCAAGTGGCTAACGCCAGTATCGTAGAGGAAATCAGTGTACTGACCAACAGGGTGGAACAACTAGAGATTGACACAAAGCAAGTAATTGAGCTCAAAGTGTCCGAACAAGTGCACGCCGCGATTGAAGCCAAAGACGCGGGAACTATGAAACCATACCCAAAACGGTGAAAGAACTAAGCGAAAGAGTGGATA
This sequence comes from Schistocerca nitens, assembly GCF_023898315.1. Taxonomy (NCBI): domain Eukaryota; kingdom Metazoa; phylum Arthropoda; class Insecta; order Orthoptera; family Acrididae; genus Schistocerca; species Schistocerca nitens. Next base: position 21,240 of record NW_026045718.1, read on the forward strand.
GTATCCAAGTGGCTAACGCCAGTATCGTAGAGGAAATCAGTGTACTGACCAACAGGGTGGAACAACTAGAGATTGACACAAAGCAAGTAATTGAGCACAAAGTGTCCGAACAAGTGCACGCCGCGATTGAAGCCAAAGACGCGGGAACTATGAAACCATACCCAAAACGGTGAAAGAACTAAGCGAAAGAGTAGATAGTATCCAAGTGGCTAACGCCAGTATCGTAGAGGAAATCAGTGTACTGACCAACAGGGTGGAACAACTAGAGATTGACACAAAGCAAGTAATTGAGCACAAAGTGTCCAAACAAGTGCACGCCGCGATTGAAGCCAAAGACGCGGGAACTATGAAACCATACCCAAAACGGTGAAAGAACTAAGCGAAAGAGTAGATAGTATCCAAGTGGCTAACGCCAGTATCGTAGAGGAAATCAGTGTACTGACCAACAGGGTGGAACAACTAGAGATTGACACAAAGCAAGTAATTGAGCACAAAGTGTCCGAACAAGTGCACGCCGCGATTGAAGCCAAAGACGCGGGAACTATGAAACCATACCCAAAACGGTGAAAGAACTAAGCGAAAGAGTAGATAGTATCCAAGTGGCTAACGCCAGTATCGTAGAGGAAATCAGTGTACTGATCAACAGGGTGGAACAACTAGAGATTGACACAAAGCAAGTAACTGAGCACAAAGTGTCCGAACAAGTGCACGCCGCGATTGAAGCCAAAGACGCGGGAACTATGAAACCATACCCAAAACGGTGAAAGAACTAAGCGAAAGAGTAGATAGTATCCAAGTGGCTAACGCCAGTATCGTAGAGGAAATCAGTGTACTGACCAACAGGGTGGAACAACTAGAGATTGACACAAAGCAAGTAATTGAGCACAAAGTGTCCGAACAAGTGCACGCCGCGATTGAAGCCAAAGACGCGGGAACTATGAAGCCATACCCAAAACGGTGAAAGAACTAAGCGAAAGAGTAGATAGTATCCAAGTGGCTAACGCCAGTATCGTAGAGGAAATCAGTGTACTGATCAACAGGGTGGAACAACTAGAGATTGACACAAAGCAAGTAATTGAGCACAAAGTGTCCGAACAAGTGCACGCCGCGATTGAAGCCAAAGACGCGGGATCTATGAAACCATACCCAAAACGGTGAAAGAACTAAGCGAAAGAGTAGATAGTATCCAAGTGGCTAACGCCAGTATCGTAGAGGAAATCAGTGTACTGACCAACAGGGTGGAACAACTAGAGATTGACACAAAGCAAGTAATTGAGCACAAAGTGTCCGAACAAGTGCACGCCGCGATTGAAGCCAAAGACGCGGGAACTATGAAACCATACCCAAAACGGTGAAAGAACTAAGCGAAAGAGTAGATAGTATCCAAGTGGCTAACGCCAGTATCGTAGAGGAAATCAGTGTACTGACCAACAGGGTGGAACAACTAGAGATTGACACAAAGCAAGTAATTGAGCACAAAGTGTCCGAACAAGTGCACGCCGCGATTGAAGCCAAAGACGCGGGAACTATGAAACCATACCCAAAACGGTGAAAGAACTAAGCGAAAGAGTAGATAGTATCCAAGTGGCTAACGCCAGTATCGTAGAGGAAATCAGTGTACTGACCAACAGGGTGGAACAACTAGAGATTGACACAAAGCAAGTAATTGAGCACAAAGTGTCCGAACAAGTGCACGCCGCGATTGAAGCCAAAGACGCGGGAACTATGAAACCATACCCAAAACGGTGAAAGAACTAAGCGAAAGAGTAGATAGTATCCAAGTGGCTAACGCCAGTATCGTAGAGGAAATCAGTGTACTGACCAACAGGGCGGAACAACTAGAGATTGACACAAAGCAAGTAATTGAGCACAAAGTGTCCGAACAAGTGCACGCCGCGATTGAAGCCAAAGACGCGGGAACTATGAAACCATACCCAAAACGGTGAAAGAACTAAGCGAAAGAGTAGATAGTATCCAAGTGGCTAACGCCAGTATCGTAGAGGAAATCAGTGTACTGACCAACAGGGTGGAACAACTAGAGATTGACACAAAGCAAGTAATTGAGCACAGAGTGTCCGAACAAGTGCACGCCGCGATTGAAGCCAAAGACGCGGGAACTATGAAACCATACCCAAAACGGTGAAAGAACTAAGCGAAAGAGTAGATAGTATCCAAGTGGCTAACGCCAGTATCGTAGAGGAAATCAGTGTACTGACCAACAGGGTGGAACAACTAGAGATTGACACAAAGCAAGTAATTGAGCACAAAGTGTCCGAACAAGTGCACGCCGCGATTGAAGCCAAAGACGCGGGAACTATGAAACCGTACCCAAAACGGTGAAAGAACTAAGCGAAAGAGTAGATAGTATCCAAGTGGCTAACGCCAGTATCGTAGAGGAAATCAGTGTACTGACCAACAGGGTGGAACAACTAGAGATTGACACAAAGCAAGTAATTGAGCTCAAAGTGTCCGAACAAGTGCACGATGCGATTGAAGCCAAAGACGCGGGAACTATGAAACCATACCCAAAACGGTGAAAGAACTAAGCGAAAGAGTAGATAGTATCCAAGTGGCTAACGCCAGTATCGTAGAGGAAATCAGTGTACTGACCAACAGGGTGGAACAACTAGAGATTGACACAAAGCAAGTAATTGAGCACAAAGTGTCCAAACAAGTGCACGCCGCGATTGAAGCCAAAGACGCGGGAACTATGAAACCATACCCAAAACGGTGAAAGAACTAAGCGAAAGAGTAGATAGTATCCAAGTGGCTAACGCCAGTATCGTAGAGGAAATCAGTGTACTGACCAACAGGGTGGAACAACTAGAGATTGACACAAAGCAAGTAATTGAGCACAAAGTGTCCGAACAAGTGCACGCCGCGATTGAAGCCAAAGACGCGGGAACTATGAAACCATACCCAAAACGGTGAAAGAACTAAGCGAAAGAGTAGATAGTATCCAAGTGGCTAACGCCAGTATCGTAGAGGAAATCAGTGTACTGACCAACAGGGTGGAACAACTAGAGATTGACACAAAGCAAGTAATTGAGCTCAAAGTGTCCGAACAAGTGCACGCCGCGATTGAAGCCAAAGACGCGGGAACTATGAAACCATACCCAAAACGGTGAAAGAACTAAGCGAAAGAGTAGATAGTATCCAAGTGGCTAACGCCAGTATCGTAGAGGAAATCAGTGTACTGACCAACAGGGTGGAACAACTAGAGATTGACACAAAGCAAGTAATTGAGCACAAAGTGTCCGAACAAGTGCACGCCGCGATTGAAGCCAAAGACGCGGGAACTATGAAACCATACCCAAAACGGTGAAAGAACTAAGCGAAAGAGTAGATAGTATCCAAGTGGCTAACGCCAGTATCGTAGAGGAAATCAGTGTACTGACCAACAGGGTGGAACAACTAGAGATTGACACAAAGCAAGTAATTGAGCACAAAGTGTCCGAACAAGTGCACGCCGCGATTGAAGCCAAAGACGCGGGAACTATGAAGCCATACCCAAAACGGTGAAAGAACTAAGCGAAAGAGTAGATAGTATCCAAGTGGCTAACGCCAGTATCGTAGAGGAAATCAGTGTACTGATCAACAGGGTGGAACAACTAGAGATTGACACAAAGCAAGTAATTGAGCACAAAGTGTCCGAACAAGTGCACGCCGCGATTGAAGCCAAAGACGCGGGATCTATGAAACCATACCCAAAACGGTGAAAGAACTAAGCGAAAGAGTAGATAGTATCCAAGTGGCTAACGCCAGTATCGTAGAGGAAATCAGTGTACTGACCAACAGGGTGGAACAACTAGAGATTGACACAAAGCAAGTAATTGAGCACAAAGTGTCCGAACAAGTGCACGCCGCGATTGAAGCCAAAGACGCGGGAACTATGAAACCATACCCAAAACGGTGAAAGAACTAAGCGAAAGAGTAGATAGTATCCAAGTGGCTAACGCCAGTATCGTAGAGGAAATCAGTGTACTGACCAACAGGGTGGAACAACTAGAGATTGACACAAAGCAAGTAATTGAGCACAAAGTGTCCGAACAAGTGCACGCCGCGATTGAAGCCAAAGACGCGGGAACTATGAAACCATACCCAAAACGGTGAAAGAACTAAGCGAAAGAGTAGATAGTATCCAAGTGGCTAACGCCAGTATCGTAGAGGAAATCAGTGTACTGACCAACAGGGTGGAACAACTAGAGATTGACACAAAGCAAGTAATTGAGCACAAAGTGTCCGAACAAGTGCACGCCGCGATTGAAGCCAAAGACGCGGGAACTATGAAACCATACCCAAAACGGTGAAAGAACTAAGCGAAAGAGTAGATAGTATCCAAGTGGCTAACGCCAGTATCGTAGAGGAAATCAGTGTACTGACCAACAGGGCGGAACAACTAGAGATTGACACAAAGCAAGTAATTGAGCACAAAGTGTCCGAACAAGTGCACGCCGCGATTGAAGCCAAAGACGCGGGAACTATGAAACCATACCCAAAACGGTGAAAGAACTAAGCGAAAGAGTAGATAGTATCCAAGTGGCTAACGCCAGTATCGTAGAGGAAATCAGTGTACTGACCAACAGGGTGGAACAACTAGAGATTGACACAAAGCAAGTAATTGAGCACAGAGTGTCCGAACAAGTGCACGCCGCGATTGAAGCCAAAGACGCGGGAACTATGAAACCATACCCAAAACGGTGAAAGAACTAAGCGAAAGAGTAGATAGTATCCAAGTGGCTAACGCCAGTATCGTAGAGGAAATCAGTGTACTGACCAACAGGGTGGAACAACTAGAGATTGACACAAAGCAAGTAATTGAGCACAAAGTGTCCGAACAAGTGCACGCCGCGATTGAAGCCAAAGACGCGGGAACTATGAAACCATACCCAAAACGGTGAAAGAACTAAGCGAAAGAGTAGATAGTATCCAAGTGGCTAACGCCAGTATCGTAGAGGAAATCAGTGTACTGACCAACAGGGTGGAACAACTAGAGATTGACACAAAGCAAGTAATTGAGCACAAAGTGTCCGAACAAGTGCACGCCGCGATTGAAGCCAAAGACGCGGGACCTATGAAACCATACCCAAAACGGTGAAAGAACTAAGCGAAAGAGTAGATAGTATCCAAGTGGCTAACGCCAGTATCGTAGAGGAAATCAGTGTACTGACCAACAGGGTGGAACAACTAGAGATTGACACAAAGCAAGTAATTGAGCACAGAGTGTCCGAACAAGTGCACGCCGCGATTGAAACCAAAGACGCGGGAACTATGAAACCATACCCAAAACGGTGAAAGAACTAAGCGAAAGAGTAGATAGTATCCAAGTGGCTAACGCCAGTATCGTAGAGGAAATCAGTGTACTGACCAACAGGGTGGAACAACTAGAGATTGACACAAAGCAAGTAATTGAGCACAAAGTGTCCGAACAAGTGCACGCCGCGATTGAAGCCAAAGACGCGGGAACTATGAAACCATACCCAAAACGGTGAAAGAACTAAGCGAAAGAGTAGATAGTATCCAAGTGGCTAACGCCAGTATCGTAGAGGAAATCAGTGTACTGACCAACAGGGCGGAACAACTAGAGATTGACACAAAGCAAGTAATTGAGCACAAAGTGTCCGAACAAGTGCACGCCGCGATTGAAGCCAAAGACGCGGGAACTATGAAACCATACCCAAAACGGTGAAAGAACTAAGCGAAAGAGTAGATAGTATCCAAGTGGCTAACGCCAGTATCGTAGAGGAAATCAGTGTACTGACCAACAGGGTGGAACAACTAGAGATTGACACAAAGCAAGTAATTGAGCACAGAGTGTCCGAACAAGTGCACGCCGCGATTGAAGCCAAAGACGCGGGAACTATGAAACCATACCCAAAACGGTGAAAGAACTAAGCGAAAGAGTAGATAGTATCCAAGTGGCTAACGCCAGTATCGTAGAGGAAATCAGTGTACTGACCAACAGGGTGGAACAACTAGAGATTGACACAAAGCAAGTAATTGAGCACAAAGTGTCCGAACAAGTGCACGCCGCGATTGAAGCCAAAGACGCGGGAACTATGAAACCATACCCAAAACGGTGAAAGAACTAAGCGAAAGAGTAGATAGTATCCAAGTGGCTAACGCCAGTATCGTAGAGGAAATCAGTGTACTGACCAACAGGGTGGAACAACTAGAGATTGACACAAAGCAAGTAATTGAGCACAAAGTGTCCAAACAAGTGCACGCCGCGATTGAAGCCAAAGACGCGGGAACTATGAAACCATACCCAAAACGGTGAAAGAACTAAGCGAAAGAGTAGATAGTATCCAAGTGGCTAACGCCAGTATCGTAGAGGAAATCAGTGTACTGACCAACAGGGTGGAACAACTAGAGATTGACACAAAGCAAGTAATTGAGCACAAAGTGTCCGAACAAGTGCACGCCGCGATTGAAGCCAAAGACGCGGGAACTATGAAACCATACCCAAAACGGTGAAAGAACTAAGCGAAAGAGTAGATAGTATCCAAGTGGCTAACGCCAGTATCGTAGAGGAAATCAGTGTACTGACCAACAGGGTGGAACAACTAGAGATTGACACAAAGCAAGTAATTGAGCTCAAAGTGTCCGAACAAGTGCACGCCGCGATTGAAGCCAAAGACGCGGGAACTATGAAACCATACCCAAAACGGTGAAAGAACTAAGCGAAAGAGTAGATAGTATCCAAGTGGCTAACGCCAGTATCGTAGAGGAAATCAGTGTACTGACCAACAGGGTGGAACAACTAGAGATTGACACAAAGCAAGTAATTGAGCTCAAAGTGTCCGAACAAGTGCACGCCGCGATTGAAGCCAAAGACGCGGGACCTATGAAACCATACCCAAAACGGTGAAAGAACTAAGCGAAAGAGTAGATAGTATCCAAGTGGCTAACGCCAGTATCGTAGAGGAAATCAGTGTACTGACCAACAGGGTGGAACAACTAGAGATTGACACAAAGCAAGTAATTGAGCACAGAGTGTCCGAACAAGTGCACGCCGCGATTGAAGCCGAAGACGCGGGAACTATGAAACCATACCCAAAACGGTGAAAGAACTAAGCGAAAGAGTAGATAGTATCCAAGTGGCTAACGCCAGTATCGTAGAGGAAATCAGTGTACTGACCAACAGGGTGGAACAACTAGAGATTGACACAAAGCAAGTAATTGAGCACAAAGTGTCCGAACAAGTGCACGCCGCGATTGAAGCCAAAGACGCGGGAACTATGAAACCATACCCAAAACGGTGAAAGAACTAAGCGAAAGAGTAGATAGTATCCAAGTGGCTAACGCCAGTATCGTAGAGGAAATCAGTGTACTGACCAACAGGGTGGAACAACTAGAGATTGACACAAAGCAAGTAATTGAGCACAAAGTGTCCGAACAAGTGCACGCCGCGATTGAAGCCAAAGACGCGGGAACTATGAAACCATACCCAAAACGGTGAAAGAACTAAGCGAAAGAGTAGATAGTATCCAAGTGGCTAACGCCAGTATCGTAGAGAAAATCAGTGTACTGACCAACAGGGTGGAACAACTAGAGATTGACACAAAGCAAGTAATTGAGCACAAAGTGTCCGAACAAGTGCACGCCGCGATTGAAGCCAAAGACGCGGGAACTATGAAACCATACCCAAAACGGTGAAAGAACTAAGCGAAAGAGTAGATAGTATCCAAGTGGCTAACGCCAGTATCGTAGAGGAAATCAGTGTACTGACCAACAGGGTGGAACAACTAGAGATTGACACAAAGCAAGTAATTGAGCACAAAGTGTCCGAACAAGTGCACGCCGCGATTGAAGCCAAAGACGCGGGAACTATGAAACCATACCCAAAACGGTGAAAGAACTAAGCGAAAGAGTAGATAGTATCCAAGTGGCTAACGCCAGTATCGTAGAGGAAATCAGTGTACTGACCAACAGGGTGGAACAACTAGAGATTGACACAAAGCAAGTAATTGAGCACAAAGTGTCCGAACAAGTGCACGCCGCGATTGAAGCCAAAGACGCGGGAACTATGAAACCATACCCAAAACGGTGAAAGAACTAAGCGAAAGAGTAGATAGTATCCAAGTGGCTAACGCCAGTATCGTAGAGGAAATCAGTGTACTGACCAACAGGGTGGAACAACTAGAGATTGACACAAAGCAAGTAATTGAGCACAAAGTGTCCAAACAAGTGCACGCCGCGATTGAAGCCAAAGACGCGGGAACTATGAAACCATACCCAAAACGGTGAAAGAACTAAGCGAAAGAGTAGATAGTATCCAAGTGGCTAACGCCAGTATCGTAGAGGATATCAGTGTACTGACCAACAGGGTGGAACAACTAGAGATTGACACAAAGCAAGTAATTGAGCACAGAGTGTCCGAACAAGTGCACGCCGCGATTGAAGCCAAAGACGCGGGAACTATGAAACCATACCCAAAACGGTGAAAGAACTAAGCGAAAGAGTAGATAGTATCCAAGTGGCTAACGCCAGTATCGTAGAGGAAATCAGTGTACTGACCAACAGGGTGGAACAACTAGAGATTGACACAAAGCAAGTAATTGAGCACAAAGTGTCCGAACAAGTGCACGCCGCGATTGAAGCCAAAGACGCGGGAACTATGAAACCATACCCAAAACGGTGAAAGAACTAAGCGAAAGAGTAGATAGTATCCAAGTGGCTAACGCCAGTATCGTAGAGGAAATCAGTGTACTGACGAACAGGGTGGAACAACTAGAGATTGACACAAAGCAAGTAATTGAGCATAAAGTGTCCAAACAAGTGCACGCCGCGATTGAAGCCAAAGACGCGGGAACTATGAAACCATACCCAAAACGGTGAAAGAACTAAGCGGAAGAGTAGATAGTATCCAAGTGGCTAACGCCAGTATCGTAGAGGAAATCAGTGTACTGACCAACAGGGTGGAACAACTAGAGATTGACACAAAGCAAGTAATTGAGCACAAAGTGTCCGAACAAGTGCACGCCGCGATTGAAGCCAAAGACGCGGGAACTATGAAACCATACCCAAAACGGTGAAAGAACTAAGCGAAAGACTAGATAGTATCCAAGTGGCTAACGCCAGTATCGTAGAGGAAATCAGTGTACTGACCAACAGGGTGGAACAACTAGAGATTGACACAAAGCAAGTAATTGAGCTCAAAGTGTCCGAACAAGTGCACGCCGCGATTGAAGCCAAAGACGCGGGAACTATGAAACCATACCCAAAACGGTGAAAGAACTAAGCGAAAGAGTAGATAGTATCCAAGTGGCTAACGCCAGTATCGTAGAGGAAATCAGTGTACTGACCAACAGGGTGGAACAACTAGAGATTGACACAAAGCAAGTAATTGAGCACAAAGTGTTCGAACAAGTGCACGCCGCGATTGAAGCCAAAGACGCGGGACCTATGAAACCATACCCAAAACGGTGAAAGAACTAAGCGAAAGAGTAGATAGTATCCAAGTGGCTAACGCCAGTATCGTAGAGGAAATCAGTGTACTGACCAACAGGGTGGAACAACTAGAGATTGACACAAAGCAAGTAATTGAGCACAGAGTGTCCGAACAAGTGCACGCCGCGATTGAAGCCAAAGACGCGGGAACTATGAAACCATACCCAAAACGGTGAAAGAACTAAGCGAAAGAGTAGATAGTATCCAAGTGGCTAACGCCAGTATCGTAGAGGAAATCAGTGTACTGACCAACAGGGTGGAACAACTAGAGATTGACACAAAGCAAGTAATTGAGCACAAAGTGTCCGAACAAGTGCACGCCGCGATTGAAGCCAAAGACGCGGGAACTATGAAACCATACCCAAAACGGTGAAAGAACTAAGCGAAAGAGTAGATAGTATCCAAGTGGCTAACGCCAGTATCGTAGAGGAAATCAGTGTACTGACCAACAGGGTGGAACAACTAGAGATTGACACAAAGCAAGTAATTGAGCACAAAGTGTCCGAACAAGTGCACGCCGCGATTGAAGCCAAAGACGCGGGAACTATGAAACCATACCCAAAACGGTGAAAGAACTAAGCGAAAGAGTAGATAGTATCCAAGTGGCTAACGCCAGTATCGTAGAGGAAATCAGTGTACTGACCAACAGGGTGGAACAACTAGAGATTGACACAAAGCAAGTAATTGAGCACAAAGTGTCCGAACAAGTGCACGCCGCGATTGAAGCCAAAGACGCGGGAACTATGAAACCATACCCAAAACGGTGAAAGAACTAAGCGAAAGAGTAGATAGTATCCAAGTGGCTAACGCCAGTATCGTAGAGGAAATCAGTGTACTGACCAACAGGGTGGAACAACTAGAGATTGACACAAAGCAAGTAATTGAGCACAAAGTGTCCGAATAAGTGCACGCCGCGATTGAAGCCAAAGACGCGGGAACTATGAAACCATACCCAAAACGGTGAAAGAACTAAGCGAAAGAGTAGATAGTATCCAAGTGGCTAACGCCAGTATCGTAGAGGAAATCAGTGTACTGATCAACAGGGTGGAACAACTAGAGATTGACACAAAGCAAGTAATTGAGCACAAAGTGTCCGAACAAGTGCACGCCGCGATTGAAGCCAAAGACGCGGGAACTATGAAACCATACCCAAAACGGTGAAAGAACTAAGCGAAAGAGTAGATAGTATCCAAGTGGCTAACGCCAGTATCGTAGAGGAAATCAGTGTTCTGACCAACAGGGTGGAACAACTAGAGATTGACACAAAGCAAGTAATTGAGCACAAAGTGTCCGAACAAGTGCACGCCGCGATTGAAGCCAAAGACGCGGGAACTATGAAACCATACCCAAAACGGTGAAAGAACTAAGCGAAAGAGTAGATAGTATCCAAGTGGCTAACGCCAGTATCGTAGAGGAAATCAGTGTACTGACCAACAGGGCGGAACAACTAGAGATTGACACAAAGCAAGTAATTGAGCACAAAGTGTCCGAACAAGTGCACGCCGCGATTGAAGCCAAAGACGCGGGAACTATGAAACCATACCCAAAACGGTGAAAGAACTAAGCGAAAGAGTAGATAGTATCCAAGTGGCTAACGCCAGTATCGTAGAGGAAATCAGTGTACTGACCAACAGGGTGGAACAACTAGAGATTGACACAAAGCAAGTAATTGAGCACAAAGTGTCCGAACAAGTGCACGCCGCGATTGAAGCCAAAGACGCGGGAACTATGAAACCATACCCAAAACGGTGAAAGAACTAAGCGAAAGAGTAGATAGTATCCAAGTGGCTAACGCCAGTATCGTAGAGGAAATCAGTGTACTGACCAACAGGGTGGAACAACTAGAGATTGACACAAAGCAAGTAATTGAGCTCAAAGTGTCCGAACAAGTGCACGCCGCTATTGAAGCCAAAGACGCGGGAACTATGTAACCATACCCAAAACGGTGAAAGAACTAAGCGAAAGAGTAGATAGTATCCAAGTGGCTAACGCCAGTATCGTAGAGGAAATCAGTGTACTGACCAACAGGGTGGAACAACTAGAGATTGACACAAAGCAAGTAATTGAGCACAAAGTGTCCGAACAAGTGCACGCCGCGATTGAAGCCAAAGACGCGGGAACTATGAAACCATACCCAAAACGGTGAAAGAACTAAGCGAAAGAGTAGATAGTATCCAAGTGGCTAACGCCAGTATCGTAGAGGAAATCAGTGTACTGACCAACAGGGTGGAACAACTAGAGATTGACACAAAGCAAGTAATTGAGCACAAAGTGTCCGAACAAGTGCACGCCACGATTGAAGCCAAAGACGCGGGAACTATGAAACCATACCCAAAACGGTGAAAGAACTAAGCGAAAGAGTAGATAGTATCCAAGTGGCTAACGCCAGTATCGTAGAGGAAATCAGTGTACTGATCAACAGGGTGGAACAACTAGAGATTGACACAAAGCAAGTAATTGAGCTCAAAGTGTCCAAACAAGTGCACGCCGCGATTGAAGCCAAAGACGCTAGAACTATGAAACCATACCCAAAACGGTGAAAGAACTAAGCGAAAGAGTAGATAGTATCCAAGTGGCTAACGCCAGTATCGTAGAGGAAATCAGTGTACTGACCAACAGGGTGGAACAACTAGAGATTGACACAAAGCAAGTAATTGAGCACAAAGTGTCCAAACAAGTGCACGCCGCGATTGAAGCCAAAGACGCGGGAACTATGAAACCGTACCCAAAACGGTGAAAGAACTAAGCGAAAGAGTAGATAGTATCCAAGTGGCTAACGCCAGTATCGTAGAGTAAATCAGTGTACTGATCAACAGGGTGGAACAACTAGAGATTGACACAAAGCAAGTAATTGAGCACAAAGTGTCCGAACAAGTGCACGCCGCGATTGAAGCCAAAGACGCGGGAACTATGAAACCATACCCAAAACGGTGAAAGAACTAAGCGAAAGAGTAGATAGTATCCAAGTGGCTAACGCCAGTATCGTAGAGGAAATCAGTGTACTGATCAACAGGGTGGAACAACTAGAGATTGACACAAAGCAAGTAATTGAGCTCAAAGTGTCCGAACAAGTGCACGCCGCGATTGAAGCCAAAGACGCTAGAACTATGAAACCATACCCAAAACGGTGAAAGAACTAAGCGAAAGAGTAGATAGTATCCAAGTGGCTAACGCCAGTATCGTAGAGGAAATCAGTGTACTGGCCAACAGGGTGGAACAACTAGAGATTGACACAAAGCAAGTAATTGAGCACAAAGTGTCCAAACAAGTGCACGCCGCGATTGAAGCCAAAGACGCGGGAACTATGAAACCATACCCAAAACGGTGAAAGAACTAAGCGAAAGAGTAGATAGTATCCAAGTGGCTAACGCCAGTATCGTAGAGGAAATCAGTGTACTGATCAACAGGGTGGAACAACTAGAGATTGACACAAAGCAAGTAATTGAGCACAAAGTGTCCGAACAAGTGCACGCCGCGATTGAAGCCAAAGACGCGGGAACTATGAAACCATACCCAAAACGGTGAAAGAACTAAGCGAAAGAGTAGATAGTATCCAAGTGGCTAACGCCTGTATCGCAGAGGAAATCAGTGTACTGACCAACAGGGTGGAACAACTAGAGATTGACACAAAGCAAGTAATTGAGCACAAAGTGTCCGAACAAGTGCACGCCGCGATTGAAGCCAAAGACGCGGGAACTATGAAACCATACCCAAAACGGTGAAAGAACTAAGCGAAAGAGTAGATAGTATCCAAGTGGCTAACGCCAGTATCGTAGAGGAAATCAGTGTACTGACCAACAGGGTGGAACAACTAGAGATTGACACAAAGCAAGTAATTGAGCACAAAGTGTCCGAACAAGTGCACGCTGCGATTGAAGCCAAAGACGCGGGACCTATGAAACCATACCCAAAACGGTGAAAGAACTAAGCGAAAGAGTAGATAGTATCCAAGTGGCTAACGCCAGTATCGTAGAGGAAATCAGTGTACTGACCAACAGGGTGGAACAACTAGAGATTGACACAAAGCAAGTAATTGAGCACAGAGTGTCCGAACAAGTGCACGCCGCGATTGAAGCCAAAGACGCGGGAACTATGAAACCATACCCAAAACGGTGAAAGAACTAAGCGAAAGAGTAGATAGTATCCGAGTGGCTAACGCCAGTATCGTGGAGGAAATCAGTGTACTGACCAACAGGGTGGAACAACTAGAGATTGACACAAAGCAAGTAATTGAGCACAAAGTGTCCGAACAAGTGCACGCCGCGATTGAAGCCAAAGACGCGGGAACTATGAAACCATACCCAAAACGGTGAAAGAACTAAGCGAAAGAGTAGATAGTATCCAAGTGGCTAACGCCAGTATCGTAGAGGAAATCAGTGTACTGACCAACAGGGTGGAACAACTAGAGATTGACACAAAGCAAGTAATTGAGCTCAAAGTGTCCGAACAAGTGCACGCCGCGATTGAAGCCAAAGACGCGGGAACTATGAAACCATACCCAAAACGGTGAAAGAACTAAGCGAAAGAGTAGATAGTATCCACGTGGCTAACGCCAGTATCGTAGAGGAAATCAGTGTACTGACCAACAGGGTGGAACAACTAGAGATTGACACAAAGCAAGTAATTGAGCACAAAGTGTCCAAACAAGTGCACGCCGCGATTGAAGCCAAAGACGCGGGAACTATGAAACCATACCCAAAACGGTGAAAGAACTAAGCGAAAGAGTAGATAGTATCCAAGTGGCTAACGCCAGTATCGTAGAGGAAATCAGTGTACTGACCAACAGGGTGGAACAACTAGAGATTGACACAAAGCAAGTAATTGAGCACAAAGTGTCCGAACAAGTGCACGCCGCGATTGAAGCCAAAGACGCGGGAACTATGAAACAATACCCAAAACGGTGAAAGAACTAAGCGAAAGAGTAGATAGTATCCAAGTGGCTAACGCCAGTATCGTAGAGGAAATCAGTGTACTGACCAACAGGGTGGAACAACTAGAGATTGACACAAAGCAAGTAATTGAGCTCAAAGTGTCCGAACAAGTGCACGCCGCGATTGAAGCCAAAGACGCGGGAACTATGAAACCATACCCAAAACGGTGAAAGAACTAAGCGAAAGAGTAGATAGTATCCAAGTGGCTAACGCCAGTATCGTAGAGGAAATCAGTGTACTGACCAACAGGGTGGAACAACTAGAGATTGACACAAAGCAAGTAATTGAGCTCAAAGTGTCCGAACAAGTGCACGCCGCGATTGAAGCCAAAGACGCGGGAACTATGAAACCATACCCAAAACGGTGAAAGAACTAAGCGAAAGAGTAGATAGTATCCAAGTGGCTAACGCCAGTATCGTAGAGGAAATCAGTGTACTGACCAACAGGGTGGAACAACTAGAGATTGACACAAAGCAAGTAATTGAGCACAAAGTGTCCAAACAAGTGCACGCCGCGATTGAAGCCAAAGACGCGGGAACTATGAAACCATACCCAAAACGGTGAAAGAACTAAGCGAAAGAGTAGATAGTATCCAAGTGGCTAACGCCAGTATCGTAGAGGAAATCAGTGTACTGATCAACAGGGTGGAACAACTAGAGATTGACACAAAGCAAGTAATTGAGCACAAAGTGTCCGAACAAGTGCACGCCGCGATTGAAGCCAAAGACGCGGGAACTATGAAACCATACCCAAAACGGTGAAAGAACTAAGCGAAAGAGTAGATAGTATCCAAGTGGCTAACGCCAGTATCGTAGAGGAAATCAGTGTACTGACCAACAGGGTGGAACAACTAGAGATTGACACAAAGCAAGTAATTGAGCTCAAAGTGTCCGAACAAGTGCACGCCGCGATTGAAGCCAAAGACGCGGGAACTATGAAACCATACCCAAAACGGTGAAAGAACTAAGCGAAAGAGTACATAGTATCCAAGTGGCTAACGCCAGTATCGTAGAGGAAATCAGTGTACTGACCAACAGGGTGGAACAACTAGAGATTGACACAAAGCAAGTAATTGAGCACAAAGTGTCCGAACAAGTGCACGCCGCGATTGAAGCCAAAGACGCGGGACCTATGAAACCATACCCAAAACGGTGAAAGAACTAAGCGAAAGAGTAGATAGTATCCAAGTGGCTAACGCCAGTATCGTAGAGGAAATCAGTGTACTGACCAACAGGGTGGAACAACTAGAGATTGACACAAAGCAAGTAATTGAGCACAGAGTGTCCGAACAAGTGCACGCCGCGATTGAAGCCAAAGACGCGGGAACTATGAAACCATACCCAAAACGGTGAAAGAACTAAGCGAAAGAGTAGATAGTATCCAAGTGGCTAACGCCAGTATCGTAGAGGAAATCAGTGTACTGACCAACAGGGTGGAACAACTAGAGATTGACACAAAGCAAGTAATTGAGCTCAAAGTGTCCGAACAAGTGCACGCCGCGATTGAAGCCAAAGACGCGGGAACTATGAAACCATACCCAAAACGGTGAAAGAACTAAGCGAAAGAGTACATAGTATCCAAGTGGCTAACGCCAGTATCGTAGAGGAAATCAGTGTACTGACCAACAGGGTGGAACAACTAGAGATTGACACAAAGCAAGTAATTGAGCACAAAGTGTCCGAACAAGTGCACGCCGCGATTGAAGCCAAAGACGCGGGACCTATGAAACCATACCCAAAACGGTGAAAGAACTAAGCGAAAGAGTAGATAGTATCCAAGTGGCTAACGCCAGTATCGTAGAGGAAATCAGTGTACTGACCAACAGGGTGGAACAACTAGAGATTGACACAAAGCAAGTAATTGAGCACAGAGTGTCCGAACAAGTGCACGCCGCGATTGAAGCCAAAGACGCGGGAACTATGAAACCATACCCAAAACGGTGAAAGAACTAAGCGAAAGAGTAGATAGTATCCAAGTGGCTAACGCCAGTATCGTAGAGGAAATCAGTGTACTGACCAACAGGGTGGAACAACTAGAGATTGACACAAAGCAAGTAATTGAGCACAAAGTGTCCGAACAAGTGCACGCCGCGATTGAAGCCAAAGACGCGGGAACTATGAAACCATACCCAAAACGGTGAAAGAACTAAGCGAAAGAGTAGATAGTATCCAAGTGGCTAACGCCAGTATCGTAGAGGAAATCAGTGTACTGACCAACAGGGTGGAACAACTAGAGATTGACACAAAGCAAGTAATTGAGCACAAAGTGTCCGAACAAGTGCACGCCGCGATTGAAGCCAAAGACGCGGGAACTATGAAACCATACCCAAAACGGTGAAAGAACTAAGCGAAAGAGTAGATAGTATCCAAGTGGCTAACGCCAGTATCGTAGAGGAAATCAGTGTACTGACCAACAGGGTGGAACAACTAGAGATTGACACAAAGCAAGTAATTGAGCACAAAGTGTCCGAACAAGTGCACGCCGCGATTGAAGCCAAAGACGCGGGAACTATGAAACCATACCCAAAACGGTGAAAGAACTAAGCGAAAGAGTAGATAGTATCCAAGTGGCTAACGCCAGTATCGTAGAGGAAATCAGTGTACTGACCAACAGGGTGGAACAACTAGAGATTGACACAAAGCAAGTAATTGAGCACAAAGTGTCCGAACAAGTGCACGCCGCGATTGAAGCCAAAGACGCGGGAACTATGAAACCATACCCAAAACGGTGAAAGAACTAAGCAAAAGAGTAGATAGTATCCAAGTGGCTAACGCCAGTATCGTAGAGGAAATCAGTGTACTGACCAACAGGGTGGAACAACTAGAGATTGACACAAAGCAAGTAATTGAGCACAAAGTGTCCGAACAAGTGCACGCCGCGATTGAAGCCAAAGACGCGGGAACTATGAAACCATACCCAAAACGGTGAAAGAACTAAGCGAAAGAGTAGATAGTATCCAAGTGGCTAACGCCAGTATCGTAGAGGAAATCAGTGTACTGACCAACAGGGTGGAACAACTAGAGATTGACACAAAGCAAGTAATTGAGCACAAAGTGTCCAAACAAGTGCACGCCGCGATTGAAGCCAAAGACGCGGGAACTATGAAACCATACCCAAAACGGTGAAAGAACTAAGCGAAAGAGTAGATAGTATCCAAGTGGCTAACGCCAGTATCGTAGAGGAAATCAGTGTACTGACCAACAGGGTGGAACAACTAGAGATTGACACAAAGCAAGTAATTGAGCACAAAGTGTCCGAACAAGTGCACGCCGCGATTGAAGCCAAAGACGCGGGAACTATGAAACCATACCCAAAACGGTGAAAGAACTAAGCGAAAGAGTAGATAGTATCCAAGTGGCTAACGCCAGTATCGTAGAGGAAATCAGTGTACTGACCAACAGGGTGGAACAACTAGAGATTGACACAAAGCAAGTAATTGAGCACAAAGTGTCCGAACAAGTGCACGCCGCGATTGAAGCCAAAGACGCGGGAACTATGAAACCATACCCAAAACGGTGAAAGAACTAAGCGAAAGAGTAGATAGTATCCAAGTGGCTAACGCCAGTATCGTAGAGGAAATCAGTGTACTGACCAACAGGGTGGAACAACTAGAGATTGACACAAAGCAAGTAATTGAGCACAAAGTGTCCGAACAAGTGCACGCCGCGATTGAAGCCAAAGACGCGGGAACTATGAAACCATACCCAAAACGGTGAAAGAACTAAGCGAAAGAGTAGATAGTATCCAAGTGGCTAACGCCAGTATCGTAGAGGAAATCAGTGTACTGACCAACAGGGTGGAACAACTAGAGATTGACACAAAGCAAGTAATTGAGCTCAAAGTGTCCGAACAAGTGCACGCCGCGATTGAAGCCAAAGACGCGGGAACTATGTAACCATACCCAAAACGGTGAAAGAACTAAGCGAAAGAGTAGATAGTATCCAAGTGGCTAACGCCAGTATCGTAGAGGAAATCAGTGTACTGACCAACAGGGTGGAACAACTAGAGATTGACACAAAGCAAGTAATTGAGCACAAAGTGTCCGAACAAGTGCACGCCGCGATTGAAGCCAAAGACGCGGGAACTATGAAACCATACCCAAAACGGTGAAAGAACTAAGCGAAAGAGTAGATAGTATCCAAGTGGCTAACGCCAGTATCGTAGAGGAAATCAGTGTACTGACCAACAGGGTGGAACAACTAGAGATTGACACAAAGCAAGTAATTGAGCACAAAGTGTCCGAACAAGTGCACGCCGCGATTGAAGCCAAAGACGCGGGAACTATGAAACCATACCCAAAACGGTGAAAGAACTAAGCGAAAGAGTAGATAGTATCCAAGTGGCTAACGCCAGTATCGTAGAGGAAATCAGTGTACTGATCAACAGGGTGGAACAACTAGAGATTGACACAAAGCAAGTAATTGAGCTCAAAGTGTCCGAACAAGTGCACGCCGCGATTGAAGCCAAAGACGCTAGAACTATGAAACCATACCCAAAACGGTGAAAGAACTAAGCGAAAGAGTAGATAGTATCCAAGTGGCTAACGCCAGTATCGTAGAGGAAATCAGTGTACTGACCAACAGGGTGGAACAACTAGAGATTGACACAAAGCAAGTAATTGAGCACAAAGTGTCCAAACAAGTGCACGCCGCGATTGAAGCCAAAGACGCGGGAACTATGAAACCATACCCAAAACGGTGAAAGAACTAAGCGAAAGAGTAGATAGTATCCAAGTGGCTAACGCCAGTATCGTAGAGGAAATCAGTGTACTGATCAACAGGGTGGAACAACTAGAGATTGACACAAAGCAAGTAATTGAGCACAAAGTGTCCGAACAAGTGCACGCCGCGATTGAAGCCAAAGACGCGGGAACTATGAAACCATACCCAAAACGGTGAAAGAACTAAGCGAAAGAGTAGATAGTATCCAAGTGGCTAACGCCAGTATCGTAGAGGAAATCAGTGTACTGATCAACAGGGTGGAACAACTAGAGATTGACACAAAGCAAGTAATTGAGCTCAAAGTGTCCGAACAAGTGCACGCCGCGATTGAAGCCAAAGACGCTAGAACTATGAAACCATACCCAAAACGGTGAAAGAACTAAGCGAAAGAGTAGATAGTATCCAAGTGGCTAACGCCAGTATCGTAGAGGAAATCAGTGTACTGGCCAACAGGGTGGAACAACTAGAGATTGACACAAAGCAAGTAATTGAGCACAAAGTGTCCAAACAAGTGCACGCCGCGATTGAAGCCAAAGACGCGGGAACTATGAAACCATACCCAAAACGGTGAAAGAACTAAGCGAAAGAGTAGATAGTATCCAAGTGGCTAACGCCAGTATCGTAGAGGAAATCAGTGTACTGATCAACAGGGTGGAACAACTAGAGATTGACACAAAGCAAGTAATTGAGCACAAAGTGTCCGAACAAGTGCACGCCGCGATTGAAGCCAAAGACGCGGGAACTATGAAACCATACCCAAAACGGTGAAAGAACTAAGCGAAAGAGTAGATAGTATCCAAGTGGCTAACGCCTGTATCGCAGAGGAAATCAGTGTACTGACCAACAGGGTGGAACAACTAGAGATTGACACAAAGCAAGTAATTGAGCACAAAGTGTCCGAACAAGTGCACGCCGCGATTGAAGCCAAAGACGCGGGAACTATGAAACCATACCCAAAACGGTGAAAGAACTAAGCGAAAGAGTAGATAGTATCCAAGTGGCTAACGCCAGTATCGTAGAGGAAATCAGTGTACTGACCAACAGGGTGGAACAACTAGAGATTGACACAAAGCAAGTAATTGAGCACAAAGTGTCCGAACAAGTGCACGCTGCGATTGAAGCCAAAGACGCGGGACCTATGAAACCATACCCAAAACGGTGAAAGAACTAAGCGAAAGAGTAGATAGTATCCAAGTGGCTAACGCCAGTATCGTAGAGGAAATCAGTGTACTGACCAACAGGGTGGAACAACTAGAGATTGACACAAAGCAAGTAATTGAGCACAGAGTGTCCGAACAAGTGCACGCCGCGATTGAAGCCAAAGACGCGGGAACTATGAAACCATACCCAAAACGGTGAAAGAACTAAGCGAAAGAGTAGATAGTATCCGAGTGGCTAACGCCAGTATCGTGGAGGAAATCAGTGTACTGACCAACAGGGTGGAACAACTAGAGATTGACACAAAGCAAGTAATTGAGCACAAAGTGTCCAAACAAGTGCACGCCGCGATTGAAGCCAAAGACGCGGGAACTATGAAACCATACCCAAAACGGTGAAAGAACTAAGCGAAAGAGTAGATAGTATCCAAGTGGCTAACGCCAGTATCGTAGAGGAAATCAGTGTACTGACCAACAGGGTGGAACAACTAGAGATTGACACAAAGCAAGTAATTGAGCACAAAGTGTCCGAACAAGTGCACGCCGCGATTGAAGCCAAAGACGCGGGAACTATGAAACCATACCCAAAACGGTGAAAGAACTAAGCGAAAGAGTAGATAGTATCCAAGTGGCTAACGCCAGTATCGTAGAGGAAATCAGTGTACTGACCAACAGGGTGGAACAACTAGAGATTGACACAAAGCAAGTAATTGAGCTCAAAGTGTCCGAACAAGTGCACGCCGCGATTGAAGCCAAAGACGCGGGAACTATGAAACCATACCCAAAACGGTGAAAGAACTAAGCGAAAGAGTAGATAGTATCCAAGTGGCTAACGCCAGTATCGTAGAGGAAATCAGTGTACTGACCAACAGGGTGGAACAACTAGAGATTGACACAAAGCAAGTAATTGAGCACAAAGTGTCCGAACAAGTGCACGCTGCGATTGAAGCCAAAGACGCGGGACCTATGAAACCATACCCAAAACGGTGAAAGAACTAAGCGAAAGAGTAGATAGTATCCAAGTGGCTAACGCCAGTATCGTAGAGGAAATCAGTGTACTGACCAACAGGGTGGAACAACTAGAGATTGACACAAAGCAAGTAATTGAGCACAGAGTGTCCGAACAAGTGCACGCCGCGATTGAAGCCAAAGACGCGGGAACTATGAAACCATACCCAAAACGGTGAAAGAACTAAGCGAAAGAGTAGATAGTATCCGAGTGGCTAACGCCAGTATCGTGGAGGAAATCAGTGTACTGACCAACAGGGTGGAACAACTAGAGATTGACACAAAGCAAGTAATTGAGCACAAAGTGTCCAAACAAGTGCACGCCGCGATTGAAGCCAAAGACGCGGGAACTATGAAACCATACCCAAAACGGTGAAAGAACTAAGCGAAAGAGTAGATAGTATCCAAGTGGCTAACGCCAGTATCGTAGAGGAAATCAGTGTACTGACCAACAGGGTGGAACAACTAGAGATTGACACAAAGCAAGTAATTGAGCACAAAGTGTCCAAACAAGTGCACGCCGCGATTGAAGCCAAAGACGCGGGAACTATGAAACCATACCCAAAACGGTGAAAGAACTAAGCGAAAGAGTAGATAGTATCCAAGTGGCTAACGCCAGTATCGTAGAGGAAATCAGTGTACTGATCAACAGGGTGGAACAACTAGAGATTGACACAAAGCAAGTAATTGAGCACAAAGTGTCCGAACAAGTGCACGCCGCGATTGAAGCCAAAGACGCGGGAACTATGAAACCATACCCAAAACGGTGAAAGAACTAAGCGAAAGAGTAGATAGTATCCAAGTGGCTAACGCCAGTATCGTAGAGGAAATCAGTGTACTGACCAACAGGGTGGAACAACTAGAGATTGACACAAAGCAAGTAATTGAGCTCAAAGTGTCCGAACAAGTGCACGCCGCGATTGAAGCCAAAGACGCGGGAACTATGAAACCATACCCAAAACGGTGAAAGAACTAAGCGAAAGAGTACATAGTATCCAAGTGGCTAACGCCAGTATCGTAGAGGAAATCAGTGTACTGACCAACAGGGTGGAACAACTAGAGATTGACACAAAGCAAGTAATTGAGCACAAAGTGTCCGAACAAGTGCACGCCGCGATTGAAGCCAAAGACGCGGGACCTATGAAGCCATACCCAAAACGGTGAAAGAACTAAGCGAAAGAGTAGATAGTATCCAAGTGGCTAACGCCAGTATCGTAGAGGAAATCAGTGTACTGACCAACAGGGTGGAACAACTAGAGATTGACACAAAGCAAGTAATTGAGCACAGAGTGTCCGAACAAGTGCACGCCGCGATTGAAGCCAAAGACGCGGGAACTATGAAACCATACCCAAAACGGTGAAAGAACTAAGCGAAAGAGTAGATAGTATCCAAGTGGCTAACGCCAGTATCGTAGAGGAAATCAGTGTACTGACCAACAGGGTGGAACAACTAGAGATTGACACAAAGCAAGTAATTGAGCACAAAGTGTCCGAACAAGTGCACGCCGCGATTGAAGCCAAAGACGCGGGAACTATGAAACCATACCCAAAACGGTGAAAGAACTAAGCGAAAGAGTAGATAGTATCCAAGTGGCTAACGCCAGTATCGTAGAGGAAATCAGTGTACTGACCAACAGGGTGGAACAACTAGAGATTGACACAAAGCAAGTAATTGAGCACAAAGTGTCCGAACAAGTGCACGCCGCGATTGAAGCCAAAGACGCGGGAACTATGAAACCATACCCAAAACGGTGAAAGAACTAAGCGAAAGAGTAGATAGTATCCAAGTGGCTAACGCCAGTATCGTAGAGGAAATCAGTGTACTGACCAACAGGGTGGAACAACTAGAGATTGACACAAAGCAAGTAATTGAGCACAAAGTGTCCGAACAAGTGCACGCCGCGATTGAAGCCAAAGACGCGGGAACTATGAAACCATACCCAAAACGGTGAAAGAACTAAGCGAAAGAGTAGATAGTATCCAAGTGGCTAACGCCAGTATCGTAGAGGAAATCAGTGTACTGACCAACAGGGTGGAACAACTAGAGATTGACACAAAGCAAGTAATTGAGCACAAAGTGTCCGAACAAGTGCACGCCGCGATTGAAGCCAAAGACGCGGGAACTATGAAACCATACCCAAAACGGTGAAAGAACTAAGCGAAAGAGTAGATAGTATCCAAGTGGCTAACGCCAGTATCGTAGAGGAAATCAGTGTACTGACCAACAGGGTGGAACAACTAGAGATTGACACAAAGCAAGTAATTGAGCACAAAGTGTCCGAACAAGTGCACGCCGCGATTGAAGCCAAAGACGCGGGAACTATGAAACCATACCCAAAACGGTGAAAGAACTAAGCGAAAGAGTAGATAGTATCCAAGTGGCTAACGCCAGTATCGTAGAGGAAATCAGTGTACTGACCAACAGGGTGGAACAACTAGAGATTGACACAAAGCAAGTAATTGAGCACAAAGTGTCCAAACAAGTGCATGCCGCGATTGAAGCCAAAGACGCGGGAACTATGAAACCATACCCAAAACGGTGAAAGAACTAAGCGAAAGAGTAGATAGTATCCAAGTGGCTAACGCCAGTATCGTAGAGGAAATCAGTGTACTGACCAACAGGGTGGAACAACTAGAGATTGACACAAAGCAAGTAATTGAGCACAAAGTGTCCGAACAAGTGCACGCCGCGATTGAAGCCAAAGACGCGGGAACTATGAAACCATACCCAAAACGGTGAAAGAACTAAGCGAAAGAGTAGATAGTATCCAAGTGGCTAACGCCAGTATCGTAGAGGAAATCAGTGTACTGACCAACAGGGTGGAACAACTAGAGATTGACACAAAGCAAGTAATTGAGCACAAAGTGTCCGAACAAGTGCACGCCGCGATTGAAGCCAAAGACGCGGGAACTATGAAACCATACCCAAAACGGTGAAAGAACTAAGCGAAAGAGTAGATAGTATCCAAGTGGCTAACGCCAGTATCGTAGAGGAAATCAGTGTACTGACCAACAGGGTGGAACAACTAGAGATTGACACAAAGCAAGTAATTGAGCACAAAGTGTCCGAACAAGTGCACGCCGCGATTGAAGCCAAAGACGCGGGAACTATGAAACCATACCCAAAACGGTGAAAGAACTAAGCGAAAGAGTAGATAGTATCCAAGTGGCTAACGCCAGTATCGTAGAGGAAATCAGTGTACTGACCAACAGGGTGGAACAACTAGAGATTGACACAAAGCAAGTAATTGAGCACAAAGTGTCCAAACAAGTGCACGCCGCGATTGAAGCCAAAGACGCGGGAACTATGAAACCATACCCAAAACGGTGAAAGAACTAAGCGAAAGAGTAGATAGTATCCAAGTGGCTAACGCCAGTATCGTAGAGGAAATCAGTGTACTGACCAACAGGGTGGAACAACTAGAGATTGACACAAAGCAAGTAATTGAGCACAAAGTGTCCGAACAAGTGCACGCCGCGATTGAAGCCAAAGACGCGGGAACTATGAAACCATACCCAAAACGTTGAAAGAACTAAGCGAAAGAGTAGATAGTATCCAAGTGGCTAACGCCAGTATCGTAGTGGAAATCAGTGTACTGACCAACAGGGTGGAACAACTAGAGATTGACACAAAGCAAGTAATTGAGCTCAAAGTGTCCGAACAAGTGCACGCCGCGATTGAAGCCAAAGACGCGGGAACTATGAAACCATACCCAAAACGGTGAAAGAACTAAGCGAAAGAGTAGATAGTATCCAAGTGGCTAACGCCAGTATCGTAGAGGAAATCAGTGTACTGACCAAAAGGTGGAACAACTAGAGATTGACACAAAGCAAGTAATTGAGCACAAAGTGTCCAAACAAGTGCACGCCGCGATTGAAGCCAAAGACGCGGGAACTATGAAACCATACCCAAAACGGTGAAAGAACTAAGCGAAAGAGTAGATAGTATCCAAGTGGCTAACGCCAGTATCGTAGAGGAAATCAGTGTACTGATCAACAGGGTGGAACAACTAGAGATTGACACAAAGCAAGTAACTGAGCACAAAGTGTCCGAACAAGTGCACGCCGCGATTGAAGCCAAAGACGCGGGAACTATGAAACCATACCCAAAACGGTGAAAGAACTAAGCGAAAGAGTAGATAGTATCCAAGTGGCTAACGCCAGTATCGTAGAGGAAATCAGTGTACTGACCAACAGGGTGGAACAACTAGAGATTGACACAAAGCAAGTAATTGAGCACAAAGTGTCCGAACAAGTGCACGCCGCGATTGAAGCCAAAGACGGGGGAACTATGAAACCATACCCAAAACGGTGAAAGAACTAAGCGAAAGAGTAGACAGTATCCAAGTGTCTAACGCCAGTATCGTAGAGGAAATCAGTGTACTGATCAACAGGGTGGAACAACTAGAGATTGACACAAAGCAAGTAATTGAGCACAAAGTGTCCGAACAAGTGCACGCTGCGATTGAAGCCAAAGACGCGGGAACTATGAAACCATACCCAAAACGGTGAAAGAACTAAGCGAAAGAGTAGATAGTATCCAAGTGGCTAACGCCAGTATCGTAGAGGAAATCAGTGTACTGACCAACAGGGTGGAACAACTAGAGATTGACACAAAGCAAGTAATTGAGCACAAAGTGTCCGAACAAGTGCACGCCGCGATTGAAGCCAAAGACGCGGGAACTATGAAACCATACCCAAAACGGTGAAAGAACTAAGCGAAAGAGTAGATAGTATCCAAGTGGCTAACGCCAGTATCGTAGAGGAAATCAGTGTACTGACCAACAGGGTGGAACAACTAGAGATTGACACAAAGCAAGTAATTGAGCACAAAGTGTCCGAACAAGTGCACGCCGCGATTGAAGCCAAAGACGCGGGAACTATGAAACCATACCCAAAACGGTGAAAGAACTAAGCGAAAGAGTAGATAGTATCCAAGTGGCTAACGCCAGTATCGTAGAGGAAATCAGTGTACTGACCAACAGGGTGGAACAACTAGAGATTGACACAAAGCAAGTAATTGAGCTCAAAGTGTCCGAACAAGTGCACGCCGCGATTGAAGCCAAAGACGCGGGAACTATGAAACCATACCCAAAACGGTGAAAGAACTAAGCGAAAGAGTAGATAGTATCCAAGTGGCTAACGCCAGTATCGTAGAGGAAATCAGTGTACTGACCAAAAGGTGGAACAACTAGAGATTGACACAAAGCAAGTAATTGAGCACAAAGTGTCCAAAGAAGTGCACGCCGCGATTGAAGCCAAAGACGCGGGAACTATGAAACCATACCCAAAACGGTGAAAGAACTAAGCGAAAGAGTAGATAGTATCCAAGTGGCTAACGCCAGTATCGTAGAGGAAATCAGTGTACTGATCAACAGGGTGGAACAACTAGAGATTGACAAAAAGCAAGTAACTGAGCACAAAGTGTCCGAACAAGTGCACGCCGCGATTGAAGCCAAAGACGCGGGAACTATGAAACCATACCCAAAACGGTGAAAGAACTAAGCGAAAGAGTAGATAGTATCCAAGTGGCTAACGCCAGTATCGTAGAGGAAATCAGTGTACTGACCAACAGGGTGGAACAACTAGAGATTGACACAAAGCAAGTAATTGAGCACAAAGTGTCCGAACAAGTGCACGCCGCGATTGAAGCCAAAGACGCGGGAACTATGAAACCATACCCAAAACGGTGAAAGAACTAAGCGAAAGAGTAGATAGTATCCAAGTGGCTAACGCCAGTATCGTAGAGGAAATCAGTGTAATGATCAACAGGGTGGAACAACTAGAGATTGACACAAAGCAAGTAATTGAGCACAAAGTGTCCGAACAAGTGCACGCCGCGATTGAAGCCAAAGACGCGGGAACTATGAAACCATACCCAAAACGGTGAAAGAACTAAGCGAAAGAGTAGATAGTATCCAAGTGGCTAACGCCAGTATCGTAGAGGAAATCAGTGTACTGACCAACAGGGTGGAACAACTAGAGATTGACACAAAGCAAGTAATTGAGCACAAAGTGTCCGAACAAGTGCACGCCGCGATT
>NW_026045719.1:2500-5000 GCF_023898315.1 Schistocerca nitens
CGTCACCCAGACACTCTATCACACACTACTCTCTGGCTGTAACAGACACAGACAAGATATCTAAGCACCAGCATGGAACAACATCCAGTGCATCCTCTCCGCCACATTACACCATTCACACTATGATAACAAAACCAGGAGGTCCACCCCAAAAACAGAATATCTCACTCTTCCAACAACCATCATTACTCAGATAAGCCACAAACACCCACACATGTCCTAGACAGGGGTGCAACCAACACCACCACACTGCCTTGTCTCACAGCATATAAGCAATGGCAGGAATGAAAGACACAGGCCTGCCACTCCCTTGCCACACCCACGCAACCGGCGCACCACCTCCCCTGAGAGAAAGATGCATCCTGACGTGACACATCTCAGGGTGCCTCAGGCGTCCACTTACCATCATCACTATGAACGAACCTCGTCCCCTCCCCCCTCATACACCATCCCTTAACCTAACCTATGTTGCACCTTAACCTAACCTATGTTGCACCTTAACCTAACCTATGTTGCACCTTAACCTAACCTATGTTGCACCTTAACCTAACCTATGTTGCACCTTAACCTAACCTATGTTGCACCTTAACCTAACCTATGTTGCGCCTTAACCTAACCTATGTTGCGCCTTAACCTAACCTATGTTGCGCCTTAACCTAACCTATGTTGCGCCTTAACCTAACCTATGTTGCGCCTTAACCTAACCTATGTTGCGCCTTAACCTAACCTATGTTGCGCCTTAACCTAACCTATGTTGCGCCTTAACCTAACCTATGTTGCGCCTTAACCTAACCTATGTTGCGCCTTAACCTAACCTATGTTGCGCCTTAACCTAACCTATGTTGCGCCTTAACCTAACCTATGTTGCGCCTTAACCTAACCTAAGTTGCGCCTTAACCTAACCTAAGTTGGGGCTTAACCTAACCTAAGTTGGGGCTTAACCTAACCTAAGTTGGGGCTTAACCTAACCTAAGTTGGGGCTTAACCTAACCTAAGTTGGGGCTTAACCTAACCTAAGTTGGGGCTTAACCTAACCTAAGTTGGGGCTTAACCTAACCTAAGTTGGGGCTTAACCTAACCTAAGTTGGGGCTTAACCTAACCTAAGTTGGGCCCTAACCTAACCTAAGTTGGGCCCTAACCTAACCTAAGTTGGGCCCTAACCTAACCTAAGTTGGGCCCTAACCTAACCTAAGTTGGGCCCTAACCTAACCTAAGTTGGGCCCTAACCTAACCTAAGTTGGGCCCTAACCTAACCTAAGTTGGGCCCTAACCTAACCTAAGTTGGGCCCTAACCTAACCTAAGTTGGGCCCTAACCTAACCTAAGTTGGGCCCTAACCTAACCTAAGTTGGGCCCTAACCTAACCTAAGTTGGGCCCTAACCTAACCTAAGTTGGGCCCTAACCTAACCTAAGTTGGGCCCTAACCTAACCTAAGTTGGGCCCTAACCTAACCCACGTTGCGCCCTAACCTAACCCACGTAATTGTTTGTTATATGAATCTAGAAATTCGTGTAGCGTTGCCTAATCGCAACCCTCTCAACATAGTTCGCTGCGCGCACACTCTGGTGTCCTGCGTATTGAATCATGTTACGGTGCCTACCCTCACAACATCTAGCGAGTGTTGCGTACGTTCCACATGGTCCCGCTATCCACTGTAATGTGTACTGCTATAAGACGTATATCGCCCCCCCCCCCCCCCCCCCCTCCCCTGTCGCCTCTAGTTCGTCAGTCAGGAGTTTGCGTGTTCAATGAGCTTCGCAGCTGTGCAATGGCATCGGCATACGTACGCGGGCCACCTTCCACGTGTTCTCTCGTGCATACGTCGCAGCATGTATGTGGACTGATGTGGCGTGTCGTGACTCATAACATCCAGGCATGCAAGACCCATTGAATTCGCAAATGTAGATGGACGTCTACGTTTGCTGCCCAAGTTACGCAAATGAACTGGAAATCCGTTGTTGCGCGGTTGTTCGCGCTGGAGGTGAATCGTTGATATCGACGATCGGTACAGGTATTAACCGGTTGCTTCAGCGACACCCGTCATACCCACGAACGTGAGTGGGCATGTGGGTATGAAGCGATACGCGGCGGTGGCTGGGTGGGACCGTCCCCGGCCGGTGAGGGGGGGGCGCCCGGCGTGCTGGCCGCGCGCTGCGTGGGCGCACGCGCGGCAGCCGGCTGGTGGGGGCGCCCAGTGGCAGGCGCGCCGGCTGACGGACGCGGCAGGCGGCGCATCTGCGTGCCGGCGCACCCAGCGCGCGGCGCCGTGCGGCCAAAGTGGGTCCTCCCGGGCCCGGTGCGAAGCGCGGTGGACATCTGCAGTGTGCTGGTCCGATTGAGGACTGTGTGCGTTGAGGATGCGCCGCCGCCCGGCACTCGGCGCCGCGACGCCGTCTGCTGCTCGGTCGCCCCCGCGGTTCTCGCAGGTGGTTTGTATCGCAGCTGTGCGGATGTGTTGGCGCGTGCGCTGTGCTGGGAGAGTTCGCTTTGGCACCCAAG
>NW_026045719.1:15000-17500 GCF_023898315.1 Schistocerca nitens
AGTTGGGGCTTAACCTAACCTAAGTTGGGGCTTAACCTAACCTAAGTTGGGGCTTAACCTAACCTAAGTTGGGGCTTAACCTAACCTAAGTTGGGGCTTAACCTAACCTAAGTTGGGGCTTAACCTAACCTAAGTTGGGCCCTAACCTAACCTAAGTTGGGCCCTAACCTAACCTAAGTTGGGCCCTAACCTAACCTAAGTTGGGCCCTAACCTAACCTAAGTTGGGCCCTAACCTAACCTAAGTTGGGCCCTAACCTAACCTAAGTTGGGCCCTAACCTAACCTAAGTTGGGCCCTAACCTAACCTAAGTTGGGCCCTAACCTAACCTAAGTTGGGCCCTAACCTAACCTAAGTTGGGCCCTAACCTAACCTAAGTTGGGCCCTAACCTAACCTAAGTT
The DNA here is from genome assembly GCF_023898315.1 of Schistocerca nitens. Lineage (NCBI taxonomy): Eukaryota > Metazoa > Arthropoda > Insecta > Orthoptera > Acrididae > Schistocerca > Schistocerca nitens. Next base: position 15,401 of record NW_026045719.1, read on the forward strand.
GGGCCCTAACCTAACCTAAGTTGGGCCCTAACCTAACCTAAGTTGGGCCCTAACCTAACCTAAGTTGGGCCCTAACCTAACCCACGTTGCGCCCTAACCTAACCCACGTAATTGTTTGTTATATGAATCTAGAAATTCGTGTAGCGTTGCCTAATCGCAACCCTCTCAACATAGTTCGCTGCGCGCACACTCTGGTGTCCTGCGTATTGAATCATGTTACGGTGCCTACCCTCACAACATCTAGCGAGTGTTGCGTACGTTCCACATGGTCCCGCTATCCACTGTAATGTGTACTGCTATAAGACGTATATCGCCCCCCCCCCCCCCCCCCCCCTCCCCTGTCGCCTCTAGTTCGTCAGTCAGGAGTTTGCGTGTTCAATGAGCTTCGCAGCTGTGCAATGGCATCGGCATACGTACGCGGGCCACCTTCCACGTGTTCTCTCGTGCATACGTCGCAGCATGTATGTGGACTGATGTGGCGTGTCGTGACTCATAACATCCAGGCATGCAAGACCCATTGAATTCGCAAATGTAGATGGACGTCTACGTTTGCTGCCCAAGTTACGCAAATGAACTGGAAATCCGTTGTTGCGCGGTTGTTCGCGCTGGAGGTGAATCGTTGATATCGACGATCGGTACAGGTATTAACCGGTTGCTTCAGCGACACCCGTCATACCCACGAACGTGAGTGGGCATGTGGGTATGAAGCGATACGCGGCGGTGGCTGGGTGGGACCGTCCCCGGCCGGTGAGGGGGGGGCGCCCGGCGTGCTGGCCGCGCGCTGCGTGGGCGCACGCGCGGCAGCCGGCTGGTGGGGGCGCCCAGTGGCAGGCGCGCCGGCTGACGGACGCGGCAGGCGGCGCATCTGCGTGCCGGCGCACCCAGCGCGCGGCGCCGTGCGGCCAAAGTGGGTCCTCCCGGGCCCGGTGCGAAGCGCGGTGGACATCTGCAGTGTGCTGGTCCGATTGAGGACTGTGTGCGTTGAGGATGCGCCGCCGCCCGGCACTCGGCGCCGCGACGCCGTCTGCTGCTCGGTCGCCCCCGCGGTTCTCGCAGGTGGTTTGTATCGCAGCTGTGCGGATGTGTTGGCGCGTGCGCTGTGCTGGGAGAGTTCGCTTTGGCACCCAAGTGGGGCTCTGCCCCTCTGTGGCGCTGGCGTTGGAGCTGCCCGGTCACTGTTTGTGGCCGCGTGTTGTCTCCCGCCGGCAACACCACGACAGCACGCTCCCGGGCCTCTGTCGGCAGCGGCAAGCTCAGTTGGGAGCACGGGTGGTCGCACTGAAAGCGTCTACTCGCCTATCTCCGGGCGATTGCGCCTCTCTCGAACCCGACCAAGTACTTAGGACGGCGCTGCGCGCCGCCGGGACCTGAGAGGGTTTCGAGGTGTATCGTGCAGGGGAGCCCAGCCTCCTCCTGTTTGCAGAATAATTGAGCGGACGCTTGCGTGTTCGCGCGGGCCTCCGGGACACACTCCCGGGCGGCCGGCTGCTCAGCTCTAGTTGACGCAGCTCCCTGGTTGATCCTGCCAGTAGTCATATGCTTGTCTCAAAGATTAAGCCATGCATGTCTCAGTACAAGCCGCATTAAGGTGAAACCGCGAATGGCTCATTAAATCAGTTATGGTTCCTTAGATCGTACCCACGTTACTTGGATAACTGTGGTAATTCTAGAGCTAATACATGCAAACAGAGTCCCGACCAGAGATGGAAGGGACGCTTTTATTAGATCAAAACCAATCGGTCGGCTCGTCCGGTCCGTTTGCCTTGGTGACTCTGAATAACTTTGGGCTGATCGCACGGTCTTCGTACCGGCGACGCATCTTTCAAATGTCTGCCTTATCAACTGTCGATGGTAGGTTCTGCGCCTACCATGGTTGTAACGGGTAACGGGGAATCAGGGTTCGATTCCGGAGAGGGAGCCTGAGAAACGGCTACCACATCCAAGGAAGGCAGCAGGCGCGCAAATTACCCACTCCCGGCACGGGGAGGTAGTGACGAAAAATAACGATACGGGACTCATCCGAGGCCCCGTAATCGGAATGAGTACACTTTAAATCCTTTAACGAGTATCTATTGGAGGGCAAGTCTGGTGCCAGCAGCC
>NW_026045720.1:0-42067 GCF_023898315.1 Schistocerca nitens
GATTTGAACCCAGGACTTTCTGCATGCGAAGCAGACACTCTACCACTGAGTTACACCCCCGCCAGAGCAACTACATCTGGGACGAGTCTCTCGTGGATCCTACTGTCATTATTTCTTAGGTTTGAACGGTACAGTAAGTGTTCGAGGAACCTATTCATGACAAGACCTCAGCAGCGTCGACTCCGTGGCGCAACGGTAGCGCGTCTGACTCCAGATCAGAAGGTTGCGTGTTCAAATCACGTCGGGGTCACAGTGAAATTTTCGTTTACGAAAGCCATAGGCGAGTATGTCAGTTTAATCAGATACCAAACGATTACAGAGAACGGACGAACAGAACTTGCTTGAAAAAAGCTACTAGTGCAATTTTCGCGTTCTGACATTAAAGTGTAGGCGCCGACTCACACTTTCTCCAGGCGCGAACTGTCTAGTATTTTTGATATTTATATCGTTTAACGCTAATATATAACTGAGAGATAATGATTACGCAATATTTTGCTCGATTAGACGTCTTTAGCCAGGCAGAGTATAATATTTTTCCTTAAGTTATGGGAATAGAAAGATCGTGAAAGGGGGTATAGCTCAGTCGTAGAGCATTCGACTGCAGATCGAGAGGTCCCCGGTTCAATCCCGGGTGCCCCCTTCATTTTTCAGTATCTCGAAAAAACAAATGACGGTTGTCGCGGTGAGTTGCAAATAACATGTTTCAGATGCACTCCGCACGCCATACCGAAGGCTTTGGAGCAACATTTCAATGGGGGGATCGCAGCCCAGGCTCTTGCAGGTCATCGTCCTCCCGCCATGCGGTCGAACTGTACGAAATCCACTTGCTTGGGGGAAGAATCTTGTACACTGAATTTTATAGAATATGGTGATAGGCAAAAGTTTTCGTGTACTGCTGCACGGAGAAACAAAAATTGGAGGAGCTGGGATTTGAACCCAGGACTTTCTGCATGCGAAGCAGACACTCTACCACTGAGTTACACCCCCGCCAGAGCAACTACATCTGGGACGAGTCTCTCGTGGATCCTACTGTCATTATTTCTTAGGTTTGAACGGTACAGTAAGTGTTCGAGGAACCTATTCATGACAAGACCTCAGCAGCGTCGACTCCGTGGCGCAACGGTAGCGCGTCTGACTCCAGATCAGAAGGTTGCGTGTTCAAATCACGTCGGGGTCACAGTGAAATTTTCGTTTACGAAAGCCATAGGCGAGTATGTCAGTTTAATCAGATACCAAACGATTACAGAGAACGGACGAACAGAACTTGCTTGAAAAAAGCTACTAGTGCAATTTTCGCGTTCTGACATTAAAGTGTAGGCGCCGACTCACACTTTCTCCAGGCGCGAACTGTCTAGTATTTTTGATATTTATATCGTTTAACGCTAATATATAACTGAGAGATAATGATTACGCAATATTTTGCTCGATTAGACGTCTTTAGCCAGGCAGAGTATAATATTTTTCCTTAAGTTATGGGAATAGAAAGATCGTGAAAGGGGGTATAGCTCAGTCGTAGAGCATTCGACTGCAGATCGAGAGGTCCCCGGTTCAATCCCGGGTGCCCCCTTCATTTTTCAGTATCTCGAAAAAACAAATGACGGTTGTCGCGGTGAGTTGCAAATAACATGTTTCAGATGCACTCCGCACGCCATACCGAAGGCTTTGGAGCAACATTTCAATGGGGGGATCGCAGCCCAGGCTCTTGCAGGTCATCGTCCTCCCGCCATGCGGTCGAACTGTACGAAATCCACTTGCTTGGGGGAAGAATCTTGTACACTGAATTTTATAGAATATGGTGATAGGCAAAAGTTTTCGTGTACTGCTGCACGGAGAAACAAAAATTGGAGGAGCTGGGATTTGAACCCAGGACTTTCTGCATGCGAAGCAGACACTCTACCACTGAGTTACACCCCCGCCAGAGCAACTACATCTGGGACGAGTCTCTCGTGGATCCTACTGTCATTATTTCTTAGGTTTGAACGGTACAGTAAGTGTTCGAGGAACCTATTCATGACAAGACCTCAGCAGCGTCGACTCCGTGGCGCAACGGTAGCGCGTCTGACTCCAGATCAGAAGGTTGCGTGTTCAAATCACGTCGGGGTCACAGTGAAATTTTCGTTTACGAAAGCCATAGGCGAGTATGTCAGTTTAATCAGATACCAAACGATTACAGAGAACGGACGAACAGAACTTGCTTGAAAAAAGCTACTAGTGCAATTTTCGCGTTCTGACATTAAAGTGTAGGCGCCGACTCACACTTTCTCCAGGCGCGAACTGTCTAGTATTTTTGATATTTATATCGTTTAACGCTAATATATAACTGAGAGATAATGATTACGCAATATTTTGCTCGATTAGACGTCTTTAGCCAGGCAGAGTATAATATTTTTCCTTAAGTTATGGGAATAGAAAGATCGTGAAAGGGGGTATAGCTCAGTCGTAGAGCATTCGACTGCAGATCGAGAGGTCCCCGGTTCAATCCCGGGTGCCCCCTTCATTTTTCAGTATCTCGAAAAAACAAATGACGGTTGTCGCGGTGAGTTGCAAATAACATGTTTCAGATGCACTCCGCACGCCATACCGAAGGCTTTGGAGCAACATTTCAATGGGGGGATCGCAGCCCAGGCTCTTGCAGGTCATCGTCCTCCCGCCATGCGGTCGAACTGTACGAAATCCACTTGCTTGGGGGAAGAATCTTGTACACTGAATTTTATAGAATATGGTGATAGGCAAAAGTTTTCGTGTACTGCTGCACGGAGAAACAAAAATTGGAGGAGCTGGGATTTGAACCCAGGACTTTCTGCATGCGAAGCAGACACTCTACCACTGAGTTACACCCCCGCCAGAGCAACTACATCTGGGACGAGTCTCTCGTGGATCCTACTGTCATTATTTCTTAGGTTTGAACGGTACAGTAAGTGTTCGAGGAACCTATTCATGACAAGACCTCAGCAGCGTCGACTCCGTGGCGCAACGGTAGCGCGTCTGACTCCAGATCAGAAGGTTGCGTGTTCAAATCACGTCGGGGTCACAGTGAAATTTTCGTTTACGAAAGCCATAGGCGAGTATGTCAGTTTAATCAGATACCAAACGATTACAGAGAACGGACGAACAGAACTTGCTTGAAAAAAGCTACTAGTGCAATTTTCGCGTTCTGACATTAAAGTGTAGGCGCCGACTCACACTTTCTCCAGGCGCGAACTGTCTAGTATTTTTGATATTTATATCGTTTAACGCTAATATATAACTGAGAGATAATGATTACGCAATATTTTGCTCGATTAGACGTCTTTAGCCAGGCAGAGTATAATATTTTTCCTTAAGTTATGGGAATAGAAAGATCGTGAAAGGGGGTATAGCTCAGTCGTAGAGCATTCGACTGCAGATCGAGAGGTCCCCGGTTCAATCCCGGGTGCCCCCTTCATTTTTCAGTATCTCGAAAAAACAAATGACGGTTGTCGCGGTGAGTTGCAAATAACATGTTTCAGATGCACTCCGCACGCCATACCGAAGGCTTTGGAGCAACATTTCAATGGGGGGATCGCAGCCCAGGCTCTTGCAGGTCATCGTCCTCCCGCCATGCGGTCGAACTGTACGAAATCCACTTGCTTGGGGGAAGAATCTTGTACACTGAATTTTATAGAATATGGTGATAGGCAAAAGTTTTCGTGTACTGCTGCACGGAGAAACAAAAATTGGAGGAGCTGGGATTTGAACCCAGGACTTTCTGCATGCGAAGCAGACACTCTACCACTGAGTTACACCCCCGCCAGAGCAACTACATCTGGGACGAGTCTCTCGTGGATCCTACTGTCATTATTTCTTAGGTTTGAACGGTACAGTAAGTGTTCGAGGAACCTATTCATGACAAGACCTCAGCAGCGTCGACTCCGTGGCGCAACGGTAGCGCGTCTGACTCCAGATCAGAAGGTTGCGTGTTCAAATCACGTCGGGGTCACAGTGAAATTTTCGTTTACGAAAGCCATAGGCGAGTATGTCAGTTTAATCAGATACCAAACGATTACAGAGAACGGACGAACAGAACTTGCTTGAAAAAAGCTACTAGTGCAATTTTCGCGTTCTGACATTAAAGTGTAGGCGCCGACTCACACTTTCTCCAGGCGCGAACTGTCTAGTATTTTTGATATTTATATCGTTTAACGCTAATATATAACTGAGAGATAATGATTACGCAATATTTTGCTCGATTAGACGTCTTTAGCCAGGCAGAGTATAATATTTTTCCTTAAGTTATGGGAATAGAAAGATCGTGAAAGGGGGTATAGCTCAGTCGTAGAGCATTCGACTGCAGATCGAGAGGTCCCCGGTTCAATCCCGGGTGCCCCCTTCATTTTTCAGTATCTCGAAAAAACAAATGACGGTTGTCGCGGTGAGTTGCAAATAACATGTTTCAGATGCACTCCGCACGCCATACCGAAGGCTTTGGAGCAACATTTCAATGGGGGGATCGCAGCCCAGGCTCTTGCAGGTCATCGTCCTCCCGCCATGCGGTCGAACTGTACGAAATCCACTTGCTTGGGGGAAGAATCTTGTACACTGAATTTTATAGAATATGGTGATAGGCAAAAGTTTTCGTGTACTGCTGCACGGAGAAACAAAAATTGGAGGAGCTGGGATTTGAACCCAGGACTTTCTGCATGCGAAGCAGACACTCTACCACTGAGTTACACCCCCGCCAGAGCAACTACATCTGGGACGAGTCTCTCGTGGATCCTACTGTCATTATTTCTTAGGTTTGAACGGTACAGTAAGTGTTCGAGGAACCTATTCATGACAAGACCTCAGCAGCGTCGACTCCGTGGCGCAACGGTAGCGCGTCTGACTCCAGATCAGAAGGTTGCGTGTTCAAATCACGTCGGGGTCACAGTGAAATTTTCGTTTACGAAAGCCATAGGCGAGTATGTCAGTTTAATCAGATACCAAACGATTACAGAGAACGGACGAACAGAACTTGCTTGAAAAAAGCTACTAGTGCAATTTTCGCGTTCTGACATTAAAGTGTAGGCGCCGACTCACACTTTCTCCAGGCGCGAACTGTCTAGTATTTTTGATATTTATATCGTTTAACGCTAATATATAACTGAGAGATAATGATTACGCAATATTTTGCTCGATTAGACGTCTTTAGCCAGGCAGAGTATAATATTTTTCCTTAAGTTATGGGAATAGAAAGATCGTGAAAGGGGGTATAGCTCAGTCGTAGAGCATTCGACTGCAGATCGAGAGGTCCCCGGTTCAATCCCGGGTGCCCCCTTCATTTTTCAGTATCTCGAAAAAACAAATGACGGTTGTCGCGGTGAGTTGCAAATAACATGTTTCAGATGCACTCCGCACGCCATACCGAAGGCTTTGGAGCAACATTTCAATGGGGGGATCGCAGCCCAGGCTCTTGCAGGTCATCGTCCTCCCGCCATGCGGTCGAACTGTACGAAATCCACTTGCTTGGGGGAAGAATCTTGTACACTGAATTTTATAGAATATGGTGATAGGCAAAAGTTTTCGTGTACTGCTGCACGGAGAAACAAAAATTGGAGGAGCTGGGATTTGAACCCAGGACTTTCTGCATGCGAAGCAGACACTCTACCACTGAGTTACACCCCCGCCAGAGCAACTACATCTGGGACGAGTCTCTCGTGGATCCTACTGTCATTATTTCTTAGGTTTGAACGGTACAGTAAGTGTTCGAGGAACCTATTCATGACAAGACCTCAGCAGCGTCGACTCCGTGGCGCAACGGTAGCGCGTCTGACTCCAGATCAGAAGGTTGCGTGTTCAAATCACGTCGGGGTCACAGTGAAATTTTCGTTTACGAAAGCCATAGGCGAGTATGTCAGTTTAATCAGATACCAAACGATTACAGAGAACGGACGAACAGAACTTGCTTGAAAAAAGCTACTAGTGCAATTTTCGCGTTCTGACATTAAAGTGTAGGCGCCGACTCACACTTTCTCCAGGCGCGAACTGTCTAGTATTTTTGATATTTATATCGTTTAACGCTAATATATAACTGAGAGATAATGATTACGCAATATTTTGCTCGATTAGACGTCTTTAGCCAGGCAGAGTATAATATTTTTCCTTAAGTTATGGGAATAGAAAGATCGTGAAAGGGGGTATAGCTCAGTCGTAGAGCATTCGACTGCAGATCGAGAGGTCCCCGGTTCAATCCCGGGTGCCCCCTTCATTTTTCAGTATCTCGAAAAAACAAATGACGGTTGTCGCGGTGAGTTGCAAATAACATGTTTCAGATGCACTCCGCACGCCATACCGAAGGCTTTGGAGCAACATTTCAATGGGGGGATCGCAGCCCAGGCTCTTGCAGGTCATCGTCCTCCCGCCATGCGGTCGAACTGTACGAAATCCACTTGCTTGGGGGAAGAATCTTGTACACTGAATTTTATAGAATATGGTGATAGGCAAAAGTTTTCGTGTACTGCTGCACGGAGAAACAAAAATTGGAGGAGCTGGGATTTGAACCCAGGACTTTCTGCATGCGAAGCAGACACTCTACCACTGAGTTACACCCCCGCCAGAGCAACTACATCTGGGACGAGTCTCTCGTGGATCCTACTGTCATTATTTCTTAGGTTTGAACGGTACAGTAAGTGTTCGAGGAACCTATTCATGACAAGACCTCAGCAGCGTCGACTCCGTGGCGCAACGGTAGCGCGTCTGACTCCAGATCAGAAGGTTGCGTGTTCAAATCACGTCGGGGTCACAGTGAAATTTTCGTTTACGAAAGCCATAGGCGAGTATGTCAGTTTAATCAGATACCAAACGATTACAGAGAACGGACGAACAGAACTTGCTTGAAAAAAGCTACTAGTGCAATTTTCGCGTTCTGACATTAAAGTGTAGGCGCCGACTCACACTTTCTCCAGGCGCGAACTGTCTAGTATTTTTGATATTTATATCGTTTAACGCTAATATATAACTGAGAGATAATGATTACGCAATATTTTGCTCGATTAGACGTCTTTAGCCAGGCAGAGTATAATATTTTTCCTTAAGTTATGGGAATAGAAAGATCGTGAAAGGGGGTATAGCTCAGTCGTAGAGCATTCGACTGCAGATCGAGAGGTCCCCGGTTCAATCCCGGGTGCCCCCTTCATTTTTCAGTATCTCGAAAAAACAAATGACGGTTGTCGCGGTGAGTTGCAAATAACATGTTTCAGATGCACTCCGCACGCCATACCGAAGGCTTTGGAGCAACATTTCAATGGGGGGATCGCAGCCCAGGCTCTTGCAGGTCATCGTCCTCCCGCCATGCGGTCGAACTGTACGAAATCCACTTGCTTGGGGGAAGAATCTTGTACACTGAATTTTATAGAATATGGTGATAGGCAAAAGTTTTCGTGTACTGCTGCACGGAGAAACAAAAATTGGAGGAGCTGGGATTTGAACCCAGGACTTTCTGCATGCGAAGCAGACACTCTACCACTGAGTTACACCCCCGCCAGAGCAACTACATCTGGGACGAGTCTCTCGTGGATCCTACTGTCATTATTTCTTAGGTTTGAACGGTACAGTAAGTGTTCGAGGAACCTATTCATGACAAGACCTCAGCAGCGTCGACTCCGTGGCGCAACGGTAGCGCGTCTGACTCCAGATCAGAAGGTTGCGTGTTCAAATCACGTCGGGGTCACAGTGAAATTTTCGTTTACGAAAGCCATAGGCGAGTATGTCAGTTTAATCAGATACCAAACGATTACAGAGAACGGACGAACAGAACTTGCTTGAAAAAAGCTACTAGTGCAATTTTCGCGTTCTGACATTAAAGTGTAGGCGCCGACTCACACTTTCTCCAGGCGCGAACTGTCTAGTATTTTTGATATTTATATCGTTTAACGCTAATATATAACTGAGAGATAATGATTACGCAATATTTTGCTCGATTAGACGTCTTTAGCCAGGCAGAGTATAATATTTTTCCTTAAGTTATGGGAATAGAAAGATCGTGAAAGGGGGTATAGCTCAGTCGTAGAGCATTCGACTGCAGATCGAGAGGTCCCCGGTTCAATCCCGGGTGCCCCCTTCATTTTTCAGTATCTCGAAAAAACAAATGACGGTTGTCGCGGTGAGTTGCAAATAACATGTTTCAGATGCACTCCGCACGCCATACCGAAGGCTTTGGAGCAACATTTCAATGGGGGGATCGCAGCCCAGGCTCTTGCAGGTCATCGTCCTCCCGCCATGCGGTCGAACTGTACGAAATCCACTTGCTTGGGGGAAGAATCTTGTACACTGAATTTTATAGAATATGGTGATAGGCAAAAGTTTTCGTGTACTGCTGCACGGAGAAACAAAAATTGGAGGAGCTGGGATTTGAACCCAGGACTTTCTGCATGCGAAGCAGACACTCTACCACTGAGTTACACCCCCGCCAGAGCAACTACATCTGGGACGAGTCTCTCGTGGATCCTACTGTCATTATTTCTTAGGTTTGAACGGTACAGTAAGTGTTCGAGGAACCTATTCATGACAAGACCTCAGCAGCGTCGACTCCGTGGCGCAACGGTAGCGCGTCTGACTCCAGATCAGAAGGTTGCGTGTTCAAATCACGTCGGGGTCACAGTGAAATTTTCGTTTACGAAAGCCATAGGCGAGTATGTCAGTTTAATCAGATACCAAACGATTACAGAGAACGGACGAACAGAACTTGCTTGAAAAAAGCTACTAGTGCAATTTTCGCGTTCTGACATTAAAGTGTAGGCGCCGACTCACACTTTCTCCAGGCGCGAACTGTCTAGTATTTTTGATATTTATATCGTTTAACGCTAATATATAACTGAGAGATAATGATTACGCAATATTTTGCTCGATTAGACGTCTTTAGCCAGGCAGAGTATAATATTTTTCCTTAAGTTATGGGAATAGAAAGATCGTGAAAGGGGGTATAGCTCAGTCGTAGAGCATTCGACTGCAGATCGAGAGGTCCCCGGTTCAATCCCGGGTGCCCCCTTCATTTTTCAGTATCTCGAAAAAACAAATGACGGTTGTCGCGGTGAGTTGCAAATAACATGTTTCAGATGCACTCCGCACGCCATACCGAAGGCTTTGGAGCAACATTTCAATGGGGGGATCGCAGCCCAGGCTCTTGCAGGTCATCGTCCTCCCGCCATGCGGTCGAACTGTACGAAATCCACTTGCTTGGGGGAAGAATCTTGTACACTGAATTTTATAGAATATGGTGATAGGCAAAAGTTTTCGTGTACTGCTGCACGGAGAAACAAAAATTGGAGGAGCTGGGATTTGAACCCAGGACTTTCTGCATGCGAAGCAGACACTCTACCACTGAGTTACACCCCCGCCAGAGCAACTACATCTGGGACGAGTCTCTCGTGGATCCTACTGTCATTATTTCTTAGGTTTGAACGGTACAGTAAGTGTTCGAGGAACCTATTCATGACAAGACCTCAGCAGCGTCGACTCCGTGGCGCAACGGTAGCGCGTCTGACTCCAGATCAGAAGGTTGCGTGTTCAAATCACGTCGGGGTCACAGTGAAATTTTCGTTTACGAAAGCCATAGGCGAGTATGTCAGTTTAATCAGATACCAAACGATTACAGAGAACGGACGAACAGAACTTGCTTGAAAAAAGCTACTAGTGCAATTTTCGCGTTCTGACATTAAAGTGTAGGCGCCGACTCACACTTTCTCCAGGCGCGAACTGTCTAGTATTTTTGATATTTATATCGTTTAACGCTAATATATAACTGAGAGATAATGATTACGCAATATTTTGCTCGATTAGACGTCTTTAGCCAGGCAGAGTATAATATTTTTCCTTAAGTTATGGGAATAGAAAGATCGTGAAAGGGGGTATAGCTCAGTCGTAGAGCATTCGACTGCAGATCGAGAGGTCCCCGGTTCAATCCCGGGTGCCCCCTTCATTTTTCAGTATCTCGAAAAAACAAATGACGGTTGTCGCGGTGAGTTGCAAATAACATGTTTCAGATGCACTCCGCACGCCATACCGAAGGCTTTGGAGCAACATTTCAATGGGGGGATCGCAGCCCAGGCTCTTGCAGGTCATCGTCCTCCCGCCATGCGGTCGAACTGTACGAAATCCACTTGCTTGGGGGAAGAATCTTGTACACTGAATTTTATAGAATATGGTGATAGGCAAAAGTTTTCGTGTACTGCTGCACGGAGAAACAAAAATTGGAGGAGCTGGGATTTGAACCCAGGACTTTCTGCATGCGAAGCAGACACTCTACCACTGAGTTACACCCCCGCCAGAGCAACTACATCTGGGACGAGTCTCTCGTGGATCCTACTGTCATTATTTCTTAGGTTTGAACGGTACAGTAAGTGTTCGAGGAACCTATTCATGACAAGACCTCAGCAGCGTCGACTCCGTGGCGCAACGGTAGCGCGTCTGACTCCAGATCAGAAGGTTGCGTGTTCAAATCACGTCGGGGTCACAGTGAAATTTTCGTTTACGAAAGCCATAGGCGAGTATGTCAGTTTAATCAGATACCAAACGATTACAGAGAACGGACGAACAGAACTTGCTTGAAAAAAGCTACTAGTGCAATTTTCGCGTTCTGACATTAAAGTGTAGGCGCCGACTCACACTTTCTCCAGGCGCGAACTGTCTAGTATTTTTGATATTTATATCGTTTAACGCTAATATATAACTGAGAGATAATGATTACGCAATATTTTGCTCGATTAGACGTCTTTAGCCAGGCAGAGTATAATATTTTTCCTTAAGTTATGGGAATAGAAAGATCGTGAAAGGGGGTATAGCTCAGTCGTAGAGCATTCGACTGCAGATCGAGAGGTCCCCGGTTCAATCCCGGGTGCCCCCTTCATTTTTCAGTATCTCGAAAAAACAAATGACGGTTGTCGCGGTGAGTTGCAAATAACATGTTTCAGATGCACTCCGCACGCCATACCGAAGGCTTTGGAGCAACATTTCAATGGGGGGATCGCAGCCCAGGCTCTTGCAGGTCATCGTCCTCCCGCCATGCGGTCGAACTGTACGAAATCCACTTGCTTGGGGGAAGAATCTTGTACACTGAATTTTATAGAATATGGTGATAGGCAAAAGTTTTCGTGTACTGCTGCACGGAGAAACAAAAATTGGAGGAGCTGGGATTTGAACCCAGGACTTTCTGCATGCGAAGCAGACACTCTACCACTGAGTTACACCCCCGCCAGAGCAACTACATCTGGGACGAGTCTCTCGTGGATCCTACTGTCATTATTTCTTAGGTTTGAACGGTACAGTAAGTGTTCGAGGAACCTATTCATGACAAGACCTCAGCAGCGTCGACTCCGTGGCGCAACGGTAGCGCGTCTGACTCCAGATCAGAAGGTTGCGTGTTCAAATCACGTCGGGGTCACAGTGAAATTTTCGTTTACGAAAGCCATAGGCGAGTATGTCAGTTTAATCAGATACCAAACGATTACAGAGAACGGACGAACAGAACTTGCTTGAAAAAAGCTACTAGTGCAATTTTCGCGTTCTGACATTAAAGTGTAGGCGCCGACTCACACTTTCTCCAGGCGCGAACTGTCTAGTATTTTTGATATTTATATCGTTTAACGCTAATATATAACTGAGAGATAATGATTACGCAATATTTTGCTCGATTAGACGTCTTTAGCCAGGCAGAGTATAATATTTTTCCTTAAGTTATGGGAATAGAAAGATCGTGAAAGGGGGTATAGCTCAGTCGTAGAGCATTCGACTGCAGATCGAGAGGTCCCCGGTTCAATCCCGGGTGCCCCCTTCATTTTTCAGTATCTCGAAAAAACAAATGACGGTTGTCGCGGTGAGTTGCAAATAACATGTTTCAGATGCACTCCGCACGCCATACCGAAGGCTTTGGAGCAACATTTCAATGGGGGGAACGCAGCCCAGGCTCTTGCAGGTCATCGTCCTCCCGCCATGCGGTCGAACTGTACGAAATCCACTTGCTTGGGGGAAGAATCTTGTACACTGAATTTTATAGAATATGGTGATAGGCAAAAGTTTTCGTGTACTGCTGCACGGAGAAACAAAAATTGGAGGAGCTGGGATTTGAACCCAGGACTTTCTGCATGCGAAGCAGACACTCTACCACTGAGTTACACCCCCGCCAGAGCAACTACATCTGGGACGAGTCTCTCGTGGATCCTACTGTCATTATTTCTTAGGTTTGAACGGTACAGTAAGTGTTCGAGGAACCTATTCATGACAAGACCTCAGCAGCGTCGACTCCGTGGCGCAACGGTAGCGCGTCTGACTCCAGATCAGAAGGTTGCGTGTTCAAATCACGTCGGGGTCACAGTGAAATTTTCGTTTACGAAAGCCATAGGCGAGTATGTCAGTTTAATCAGATACCAAACGATTACAGAGAACGGACGAACAGAACTTGCTTGAAAAAAGCTACTAGTGCAATTTTCGCGTTCTGACATTAAAGTGTAGGCGCCGACTCACACTTTCTCCAGGCGCGAACTGTCTAGTATTTTTGATATTTATATCGTTTAACGCTAATATATAACTGAGAGATAATGATTACGCAATATTTTGCTCGATTAGACGTCTTTAGCCAGGCAGAGTATAATATTTTTCCTTAAGTTATGGGAATAGAAAGATCGTGAAAGGGGGTATAGCTCAGTCGTAGAGCATTCGACTGCAGATCGAGAGGTCCCCGGTTCAATCCCGGGTGCCCCCTTCATTTTTCAGTATCTCGAAAAAACAAATGACGGTTGTCGCGGTGAGTTGCAAATAACATGTTTCAGATGCACTCCGCACGCCATACCGAAGGCTTTGGAGCAACATTTCAATGGGGGGATCGCAGCCCAGGCTCTTGCAGGTCATCGTCCTCCCGCCATGCGGTCGAACTGTACGAAATCCACTTGCTTGGGGGAAGAATCTTGTACACTGAATTTTATAGAATATGGTGATAGGCAAAAGTTTTCGTGTACTGCTGCACGGAGAAACAAAAATTGGAGGAGCTGGGATTTGAACCCAGGACTTTCTGCATGCGAAGCAGACACTCTACCACTGAGTTACACCCCCGCCAGAGCAACTACATCTGGGACGAGTCTCTCGTGGATCCTACTGTCATTATTTCTTAGGTTTGAACGGTACAGTAAGTGTTCGAGGAACCTATTCATGACAAGACCTCAGCAGCGTCGACTCCGTGGCGCAACGGTAGCGCGTCTGACTCCAGATCAGAAGGTTGCGTGTTCAAATCACGTCGGGGTCACAGTGAAATTTTCGTTTACGAAAGCCATAGGCGAGTATGTCAGTTTAATCAGATACCAAACGATTACAGAGAACGGACGAACAGAACTTGCTTGAAAAAAGCTACTAGTGCAATTTTCGCGTTCTGACATTAAAGTGTAGGCGCCGACTCACACTTTCTCCAGGCGCGAACTGTCTAGTATTTTTGATATTTATATCGTTTAACGCTAATATATAACTGAGAGATAATGATTACGCAATATTTTGCTCGATTAGACGTCTTTAGCCAGGCAGAGTATAATATTTTTCCTTAAGTTATGGGAATAGAAAGATCGTGAAAGGGGGTATAGCTCAGTCGTAGAGCATTCGACTGCAGATCGAGAGGTCCCCGGTTCAATCCCGGGTGCCCCCTTCATTTTTCAGTATCTCGAAAAAACAAATGACGGTTGTCGCGGTGAGTTGCAAATAACATGTTTCAGATGCACTCCGCACGCCATACCGAAGGCTTTGGAGCAACATTTCAATGGGGGGATCGCAGCCCAGGCTCTTGCAGGTCATCGTCCTCCCGCCATGCGGTCGAACTGTACGAAATCCACTTGCTTGGGGGAAGAATCTTGTACACTGAATTTTTTAGAATATGGTGATAGGCAAAAGTTTTCGTGTACTGCTGCACGGAGAAACAAAAATTGGAGGAGCTGGGATTTGAACCCAGGACTTTCTGCATGCGAAGCAGACACTCTACCACTGAGTTACACCCCCGCCAGAGCAACTACATCTGGGACGAGTCTCTCGTGGATCCTACTGTCATTATTTCTTAGGTTTGAACGGTACAGTAAGTGTTCGAGGAACCTATTCATGACAAGACCTCAGCAGCGTCGACTCCGTGGCGCAACGGTAGCGCGTCTGACTCCAGATCAGAAGGTTGCGTGTTCAAATCACGTCGGGGTCACAGTGAAATTTTCGTTTACGAAAGCCATAGGCGAGTATGTCAGTTTAATCAGATACCAAACGATTACAGAGAACGGACGAACAGAACTTGCTTGAAAAAAGCTACTAGTGCAATTTTCGCGTTCTGACATTAAAGTGTAGGCGCCGACTCACACTTTCTCCAGGCGCGAACTGTCTAGTATTTTTGATATTTATATCGTTTAACGCTAATATATAACTGAGAGATAATGATTACGCAATATTTTGCTCGATTAGACGTCTTTAGCCAGGCAGAGTATAATATTTTTCCTTAAGTTATGGGAATAGAAAGATCGTGAAAGGGGGTATAGCTCAGTCGTAGAGCATTCGACTGCAGATCGAGAGGTCCCCGGTTCAATCCCGGGTGCCCCCTTCATTTTTCAGTATCTCGAAAAAACAAATGACGGTTGTCGCGGTGAGTTGCAAATAACATGTTTCAGATGCACTCCGCACGCCATACCGAAGGCTTTGGAGCAACATTTCAATGGGGGGATCGCAGCCCAGGCTCTTGCAGGTCATCGTCCTCCCGCCATGCGGTCGAACTGTACGAAATCCACTTGCTTGGGGGAAGAATCTTGTACACTGAATTTTATAGAATATGGTGATAGGCAAAAGTTTTCGTGTACTGCTGCACGGAGAAACAAAAATTGGAGGAGCTGGGATTTGAACCCAGGACTTTCTGCATGCGAAGCAGACACTCTACCACTTTTTTTTTTTTTTTTTAGATTCGAACTCGGATCGCTGAATTCAGAGTCCAGAGTGCTAACCGTTACACCATTTTTTTTTTTTTTACGCTCTAACCAACTTTTTTTTTATTATTTTATAACATTTTTTTAGTTTTTTTTGTTCAGTAATAGGCAGGGGGAGGCAAAGCGGGCAGGGGTCAAAAATAATCTGAGGCCTGGCCGCAATGTCTCCACCATACCCATCACTGATTTTCGACCTTGTCCCTCCTATGGTCCAAAAATACAACTGCCACCTTTGGCAATTTTTTAAAATGTATTTAATTTTTTTTTTTTTTTGTAATTTGTGTTTCCTCTTTTTTGTATGGTTTTTTATATTATCATGATTAAATGAAAAGAATTCTTTCTTGAAATAAGTAATTGCCCTTCATGTGCATGAAATGAAAAATATAACTCAATCTTCTACCTGTTGTTCCTTTCATTTTTTTTTTGAAGTTTTTTTTTTATTTATTTTTTATCAGTTGTCGTTTTTGACCATTTTGTCATAATGGAAAATCAACAAAAATGAAAGTATAAGAAATGAAACACACAATGCTTCTGCACATAGTAATATATTCACTCAATACTGTGTGCTTTAGGTTGATGGTTATTAGCCTATTCCCATTCTATCAAATATAATTTGTAGCATATTACCATATTTCTTCTTGTGGTCCGCATAAGTACGTATTTTGTGGTATTTGCACTGTAAGTATATCTGGAAATCTGTAACGGTGTCAGTTCCAGCGTCATGAGTTACGTAAGTTACATAATTTCCCAGGAGCCAATAAACAGCATTATTCTTCGTCTCTGGAAAATAACGGTCTTGTGGTCTGTGCAGCACCGACAGCGAGATGTACTGTGGTGAAGACCTTGTAATGAGAGCTATTTGCACTTTGAGCCAATTCCAGATATGTTTATTGCCGCCGCAAGTGTATCTGTGGATAATTGTGTCCACTAGTCGACATCGTTGACATAGATCGGTGTCACTGAGGCCAATTTCATATAATCTTTCGTTGGTGCTAATGATATTATTAACGGCTTTGTACCATGCTGTTCTTATGTCAGAAGATAAAACTTTTAAATTGATGTTTTGCCAGATAGCAGTCCAGTGTATGTGAGGAAACTGTCTCTCTACTTTATTCTTTCCTTCACATGTCTGCCAGAGCCGCATAATGTCTTTTGACGTTAGGTGACGTAGCCGTGTAACTTCGTCCCTCAAGTAGCTAAGTTCAATATAAAAGGCTCGCACGTGCTGGAGACGATTGTTAATTTTTTGCACATCAATAGGAGGCTGCAGGCTGCGAGGTTTGAGAATTTCAAAAAGTCGGCTTGAAATACTTTCCGGTACTTCTCTAATGATAGTTAGTTGCCTTTTGACGAAGAGGGCAGAGGCTTTGTTGGTAATATTGATTAGACCTAAACCACCATTTCTGGGATGTAAGGTGGCCACTTTGGCGGTTACTCGAAACAGTTCTCCTTTCCACAGAAAATTTGTGATTCTGGACGTTATGTTCCTGGCTATCATTTTGGGTAGTGGAAAGAGCTGAGCAGTGTGGTATGCTGTAGCTAAGATACACGTGTTGATGTACTTAATCCTCTGAATCTGATTCATGTTCCGTGATAAATTTTCCATTATAGCACCCTGCACTTTCCGTGCCGCAGCTTTCCAATTCAACGCAGTCATTTTCATTGGGCATGCGGTTAATGTAACACCAAGCGTCGTATGCTGCCTGACCAGCTTTGCCCACTCTACGTTTATGTGCTCAAAACCCCTAAGATGTAAAATTTTGCTTTTCTTTTCATTTGAATTTGCCCCAGACGCACTGCAGTAAGTCTGAATCACTGCAGCTAACGTAGCTACATCGGCATTATTTCTGATTATGACGCCTACATCATCAGCATAAGCTTTTATAGCTGTTTTGCACCCTGACAGTGTTATTCCTGTTAATTTATCGTGAATACGTTTAAGAAATGGGTCCAGTGAAATGGCAAAGAGTGACATAGAAAGGGGGCTTCCCTGAGGAACACCGCGTCGTATTTGAAATTTTCTCGTAGCCTGACTGTTAACTGCTATGCATGCGTTTATTCCTGTCGCCACGTTTTTTATTACGTTTAAGGCTCGTTCTTGGAAACCAAGCTTTTTTAACGTCTTGAAGAGGTAGAGATGATTCACGAGATCGAATGCTTTATGGAAATCCAGGAAAACCAGGGCACATTTGATGTTAGTGACTGAAGTGATTGCAATTATATCCCGAAATTCCGCTAAATTATGAAACAGAGTTTTACCTGCAATGCAGTGTTGATACGGACTAATCAGTCTACTTGCTAAGGATGAAATTTTCTTGTTGAGAATTCTTGCTACTATTTTATAGTCCGCATTGAGCAACGAAATCGGTCGGAAGTTAGTAAGATCTGTGTGTCCTTTAGTTTTGGGGATAAGGACTATTTTACTTTCTTTAAATTCAGAGGGTAACATTGCGCCCTGAAGAACTTCATTTACAATCGCTGTAATTGTCCCTCCCACTATCGGCCAATAGTGGACATAAAATTCTGCTGGTAGACCATCAGGACCCGGGGATTTTTTCAGAGGGGAGTTACACAGAGTCTCATAAACGTCCTCATTACATACGTGCGACAGGAAGGTAACGTTGTCATCATCCGTCAGCTGTGGCACAAGAAAGTCGAGGAAATCATCAATAGATTCCTCGCAGCTGGAATTTTCAGAATATAATTTATCGAAGTAGCGATAGATCTCATTCAGAATCTCCTTCTGTGTCCTAAGACTTGTACCATTCGGCGTCCGTAATTCGTCGATAAGCATTGTTCTTCTGTTTTTAGCGTGCTTCAGAAGGTGGTATAGGGAAGTTGTTTCGTCGTCTGATACAGATTTCGCCTTGGATTTTATTTTAAGTCCTTCCAGTTGATGCCTCTTAATGCTAAGTAATTTTGCCTTAATTTTTTTGATATCTGTCAGGCGAAGATGTGAACCAGATGTTTGACCATATAGCTCTCTGAGTACTGAGTAATAGAACTCTATAGTGTTTTTAAGATCTCTGGCCCTCTGAAAGCTATATTGCATGATCGTCTTCCTAAGTTTCGGCTTTGTCATTTTTGTCCACCAGTCTATGGTAGTCGCGTATCTAGGAAGAGCACGCAGGCACAACGCCCATGCGTCTTTTATCTGATCTTCTAATTCACGGTCTGGTAACAGCGAGACATTTAAATTCCACTGGTTTTTGAAGCGGCGGATTGGCTGCGCTTGTAAATTGATACAGGCCAACACACCGGAATGGTCCGAAAAGTAGACAGGAATTGTTTCTGTTTTCAATAGAGCTGTTTCGAGATTTTCGGTAATGTAGAATCTATCGAGTCTACTGCATGCATTGGATGTTGCATAAGTGTACTCGACAATAGCAGGGTGTTTGCATTCCCAAGCATCCTTTAGCTTTAAGCTAGTAACGAGATGTTTTAATTCAGCAGAATAATTAAAATTCGGACTCTGATCTTTCCTGTTGAGGACGCAATTAAAATCACCTCCCATTATAAGGCGACTGGGGTTTTTGCGTAATAAATATATTACCTCGTCTTTAAAAAATCGTGTTCTGTCAGATCTATGTGAGCTGCCGGAAGGGGCATACAAGTTAATAAGGGACACGTCATAAATCTTGAGCCCTATTCCCCTTCCAGATTCCAGTCGTTCTACTTCCGTTACTGGAATCCCATCTCGGATTAAAAAAGCTGTCCCCACGCTAGTTTCGTGGGAGACATTTAGGTGAGCAACATACCCGGGAATATTTAAATCCGACGTGACAACTTCCTGCAGCAGGGCTATATCAGTTCCCGAATCATATAAAAATTCTTTTAGCGCTGCTATTTTCAATGCCGACCGTATTTTATTAATGTTGACAGTAGCAATAGTATAACACTGGGTCATAGCGCTATTACTCGTTGGATGTGAGGACAGTGAATAAATAACATGCTACTAAATTATTACTTAGGAGACACAGAAAATTTAGACAGAACAGAACGTCCCATTGAGAGGTTGCAAATTACAGTATTGGTGCAGTCTAGGTTTGAGATTTTCCTCCTGAGTCAGTAGAAGATTGATTATCAGGAAGTTCCTCAGGAGATTCTTTCAATGACCCGTGCCTGACAGTTTCGTAACGCACATTATGGGGTTGCGTGGTACCTTTCGCGCTCTTTAACTTCGCTTGATTACGAGGAGCATTGACATTCGGTTGCGGCTTTATCTTCCTTCGTGGGGCATCCGAAGGCTCTGTAACGGGTTTTGTGGTGGTCGGTTGTGACGCCGATCCTGTCGGGTCGTCCAACTGTAAGACACGGCCGGTACTGCTTAGTCCTGTCGTGTGATCTGTACCGTTCGGGGAAGCACTAGCCGTTACAGAGGGTTGAGCCAGACACACTAATTGTTTCTCGTGATTGTCAGAAGTCTGCTCGTCTGTGCAAACTGTGTCGCCTCCTGATGTTTCGCGGTTATTGCTAGAAACATCCCCGTCTTCGCAGTTTCCCACCAACTGTTTACGTTCTGATTGATTACAAGCTTCCATCTGTATTTCCTGGAGGTGTGGCATTACCTCCTCCTCGCATTGTTTTTGTTTGCGCACGGAGTGAGATTTGTCAGACAACTCGTCGTCAGAACAGCTATCAGTTATCTCATGGGGCCGTTTTTTTGTCTGCAATTCGGAGGATGCGGGGGTATCAAGATCAGCCTTTTTATCTAAACATGGAAATTGAGTAATATCATTGACGGATAAATCAGAGTGGTTTGCTTGGGCAGTATCCACACCCAACGGGACTGATACATTATTTGGCAAGACATCGTTTAGGGTAAGTTTCTGGCGTTGCGTTAGGTTACTTTTCAATACAAAAACCCGCCGCGGACAATCCTGTCTAAAGTGGCCAGACTCATTACAAACATGACAGGTCGGTACTTGACCTGAATACACAATTTGCGCCTTGTAGCCATTTACAAATATATGAGACGGAATATTGGTCTTGATGTCCATCTCCACAGATCGAATTCCGTTAAAACACTGTAGTTTGTAGTGACGAGACCAACGTTCATTATTAACAGATTTAATGTCACCATACTTGCAAAGCGCATCCTTAATTAAATCATTATCAATTTCAATAGGTAAGTTAAGCACGCGAACGGTAGTGTAAACAATATCAGCTCGCCAGATCCGAACTTTGCTCTTCGAGCCGTCTCTGTGAATGAATTCTACTTCACTACCCCACTTTGCTAAAAGTCTATCTATCGTCACCGAGCTCTCAAACTTAACAAAAATACAGTATTTATCATTGTCTAACTGCATGGTATGGACGGAATCAGAGTTGACACCAATTACCTCAGTTATCCAATCGTGTATTTCCAGTGACGTTGGCTGGATATGACGGGTTTCCTTGTCGAAAGCGAAGACCAGTGTGTTTTTCCTGACGTTCGTAGACATGATTCAGAACAGGGATGAAACTCCGGTTAAAAAACCGAAATTCCGGTGAGAGACAGAACGGTGATGAACAGCCAAACACTGACAAAGATACACAAACACGAAGATGAACGGACAGACAGCAAAGACGACAACAGCAGAACACCTATGTAAACAACACAATCGGAGCGCAGCAGTACACACGTCCACACGGTAGCACAGCTGAAGCGCGACACCACTGAGTTACACCCCCGCCAGAGCAACTACATCTGGGACGAGTCTCTCGTGGATCCTACTGTCATTATTTCTTAGGTTTGAACGGTACAGTAAGTGTTCGAGGAACCTATTCATGACAAGACCTCAGCAGCGTCGACTCCGTGGCGCAACGGTAGCGCGTCTGACTCCAGATCAGAAGGTTGCGTGTTCAAATCACGTCGGGGTCACAGTGAAATTTTCGTTTACGAAAGCCATAGGCGAGTATGTCAGTTTAATCAGATACCAAACGATTACAGAGAACGGACGAACAGAACTTGCTTGAAAAAAGCTACTAGTGCAATTTTCGCGTTCTTACATTAAAGTGTAGGCGCCGACTCACACTTTCTCCAGGCGCGAACTGTCTAGTATTTTTGATATTTATATCGTTTAACGCTAATATATAACTGAGAGATAATGATTACGCAATATTTTGCTCGATTAGACGTCTTTAGCCAGGCAGAGTATAATATTTTTCCTTAAGTTATGGGAATAGAAAGATCGTGAAAGGGGGTATAGCTCAGTCGTAGAGCATTCGACTGCAGATCGAGAGGTCCCCGGTTCAATCCCGGGTGCCCCCTTCATTTTTCAGTATCTCGAAAAAACAAATGACGGTTGTCGCGGTGAGTTGCAAATAACATGTTTCAGATGCACTCCGCACGCCATACCGAAGGCTTTGGAGCAACATTTCAATGGGGGGATCGCAGCCCAGGCTCTTGCAGGTCATCGTCCTCCCGCCATGCGGTCGAACTGTACGAAATCCACTTGCTTGGGGGAAGAATCTTGTACACTGAATTTTATAGAATATGGTGATAGGCAAAAGTTTTCGTGTACTGCTGCACGGAGAAACAAAAATTGGAGGAGCTGGGATTTGAACCCAGGACTTTCTGCATGCGAAGCAGACACTCTACCACTGAGTTACACCCCCGCCAGAGCAACTACATCTGGGACGAGTCTCTCGTGGATCCTACTGTCATTATTTCTTAGGTTTGAACGGTACAGTAAGTGTTCGAGGAACCTATTCATGACAAGACCTCAGCAGCGTCGACTCCGTGGCGCAACGGTAGCGCGTCTGACTCCAGATCAGAAGGTTGCGTGTTCAAATCACGTCGGGGTCACAGTGAAATTTTCGTTTACGAAAGCCATAGGCGAGTATGTCAGTTTAATCAGATACCAAACGATTACAGAGAACGGACGAACAGAACTTGCTTGAAAAAAGCTACTAGTGCAATTTTCGCGTTCTGACATTAAAGTGTAGGCGCCGACTCACACTTTCTCCAGGCGCGAACTGTCTAGTATTTTTGATATTTATATCGTTTAACGCTAATATATAACTGAGAGATAATGATTACGCAATATTTTGCTCGATTAGACGTCTTTAGCCAGGCAGAGTATAATATTTTTCCTTAAGTTATGGGAATAGAAAGATCGTGAAAGGGGGTATAGCTCAGTCGTAGAGCATTCGACTGCAGATCGAGAGGTCCCCGGTTCAATCCCGGGTGCCCCCTTCATTTTTCAGTATCTCGAAAAAACAAATGACGGTTGTCGCGGTGAGTTGCAAATAACATGTTTCAGATGCACTCCGCACGCCATACCGAAGGCTTTGGAGCAACATTTCAATGGGGGGATCGCAGCCCAGGCTCTTGCAGGTCATCGTCCTCCCGCCATGCGGTCGAACTGTACGAAATCCACTTGCTTGGGGGAAGAATCTTGTACACTGAATTTTATAGAATATGGTGATAGGCAAAAGTTTTCGTGTACTGCTGCACGGAGAAACAAAAATTGGAGGAGCTGGGATTTGAACCCAGGACTTTCTGCATGCGAAGCAGACACTCTACCACTGAGTTACACCCCCGCCAGAGCAACTACATCTGGGACGAGTCTCTCGTGGATCCTACTGTCATTATTTCTTAGGTTTGAACGGTACAGTAAGTGTTCGAGGAACCTATTCATGACAAGACCTCAGCAGCGTCGACTCCGTGGCGCAACGGTAGCGCGTCTGACTCCAGATCAGAAGGTTGCGTGTTCAAATCACGTCGGGGTCACAGTGAAATTTTCGTTTACGAAAGCCATAGGCGAGTATGTCAGTTTAATCAGATACCAAACGATTACAGAGAACGGACGAACAGAACTTGCTTGAAAAAAGCTACTAGTGCAATTTTCGCGTTCTGACATTAAAGTGTAGGCGCCGACTCACACTTTCTCCAGGCGCGAACTGTCTAGTATTTTTGATATTTATATCGTTTAACGCTAATATATAACTGAGAGATAATGATTACGCAATATTTTGCTCGATTAGACGTCTTTAGCCAGGCAGAGTATAATATTTTTCCTTAAGTTATGGGAATAGAAAGATCGTGAAAGGGGGTATAGCTCAGTCGTAGAGCATTCGACTGCAGATCGAGAGGTCCCCGGTTCAATCCCGGGTGCCCCCTTCATTTTTCAGTATCTCGAAAAAACAAATGACGGTTGTCGCGGTGAGTTGCAAATAACATGTTTCAGATGCACTCCGCACGCCATACCGAAGGCTTTGGAGCAACATTTCAATGGGGGGATCGCAGCCCAGGCTCTTGCAGGTCATCGTCCTCCCGCCATGCGGTCGAACTGTACGAAATCCACTTGCTTGGGGGAAGAATCTTGTACACTGAATTTTATAGAATATGGTGATAGGCAAAAGTTTTCGTGTACTGCTGCACGGAGAAACAAAAATTGGAGGAGCTGGGATTTGAACCCAGGACTTTCTGCATGCGAAGCAGACACTCTACCACTGAGTTACACCCCCGCCAGAGCAACTACATCTGGGACGAGTCTCTCGTGGATCCTACTGTCATTATTTCTTAGGTTTGAACGGTACAGTAAGTGTTCGAGGAACCTATTCATGACAAGACCTCAGCAGCGTCGACTCCGTGGCGCAACGGTAGCGCGTCTGACTCCAGATCAGAAGGTTGCGTGTTCAAATCACGTCGGGGTCACAGTGAAATTTTCGTTTACGAAAGCCATAGGCGAGTATGTCAGTTTAATCAGATACCAAACGATTACAGAGAACGGACGAACAGAACTTGCTTGAAAAAAGCTACTAGTGCAATTTTCGCGTTCTGACATTAAAGTGTAGGCGCCGACTCACACTTTCTCCAGGCGCGAACTGTCTAGTATTTTTGATATTTATATCGTTTAACGCTAATATATAACTGAGAGATAATGATTACGCAATATTTTGCTCGATTAGACGTCTTTAGCCAGGCAGAGTATAATATTTTTCCTTAAGTTATGGGAATAGAAAGATCGTGAAAGGGGGTATAGCTCAGTCGTAGAGCATTCGACTGCAGATCGAGAGGTCCCCGGTTCAATCCCGGGTGCCCCCTTCATTTTTCAGTATCTCGAAAAAACAAATGACGGTTGTCGCGGTGAGTTGCAAATAACATGTTTCAGATGCACTCCGCACGCCATACCGAAGGCTTTGGAGCAACATTTCAATGGGGGGATCGCAGCCCAGGCTCTTGCAGGTCATCGTCCTCCCGCCATGCGGTCGAACTGTACGAAATCCACTTGCTTGGGGGAAGAATCTTGTACACTGAATTTTATAGAATATGGTGATAGGCAAAAGTTTTCGTGTACTGCTGCACGGAGAAACAAAAATTGGAGGAGCTGGGATTTGAACCCAGGACTTTCTGCATGCGAAGCAGACACTCTACCACTGAGTTACACCCCCGCCAGAGCAACTACATCTGGGACGAGTCTCTCGTGGATCCTACTGTCATTATTTCTTAGGTTTGAACGGTACAGTAAGTGTTCGAGGAACCTATTCATGACAAGACCTCAGCAGCGTCGACTCCGTGGCGCAACGGTAGCGCGTCTGACTCCAGATCAGAAGGTTGCGTGTTCAAATCACGTCGGGGTCACAGTGAAATTTTCGTTTACGAAAGCCATAGGCGAGTATGTCAGTTTAATCAGATACCAAACGATTACAGAGAACGGACGAACAGAACTTGCTTGAAAAAAGCTACTAGTGCAATTTTCGCGTTCTGACATTAAAGTGTAGGCGCCGACTCACACTTTCTCCAGGCGCGAACTGTCTAGTATTTTTGATATTTATATCGTTTAACGCTAATATATAACTGAGAGATAATGATTACGCAATATTTTGCTCGATTAGACGTCTTTAGCCAGGCAGAGTATAATATTTTTCCTTAAGTTATGGGAATAGAAAGATCGTGAAAGGGGGTATAGCTCAGTCGTAGAGCATTCGACTGCAGATCGAGAGGTCCCCGGTTCAATCCCGGGTGCCCCCTTCATTTTTCAGTATCTCGAAAAAACAAATGACGGTTGTCGCGGTGAGTTGCAAATAACATGTTTCAGATGCACTCCGCACGCCATACCGAAGGCTTTGGAGCAACATTTCAATGGGGGGATCGCAGCCCAGGCTCTTGCAGGTCATCGTCCTCCCGCCATGCGGTCGAACTGTACGAAATCCACTTGCTTGGGGGAAGAATCTTGTACACTGAATTTTATAGAATATGGTGATAGGCAAAAGTTTTCGTGTACTGCTGCACGGAGAAACAAAAATTGGAGGAGCTGGGATTTGAACCCAGGACTTTCTGCATGCGAAGCAGACACTCTACCACTGAGTTACACCCCCGCCAGAGCAACTACATCTGGGACGAGTCTCTCGTGGATCCTACTGTCATTATTTCTTAGGTTTGAACGGTACAGTAAGTGTTCGAGGAACCTATTCATGACAAGACCTCAGCAGCGTCGACTCCGTGGCGCAACGGTAGCGCGTCTGACTCCAGATCAGAAGGTTGCGTGTTCAAATCACGTCGGGGTCACAGTGAAATTTTCGTTTACGAAAGCCATAGGCGAGTATGTCAGTTTAATCAGATACCAAACGATTACAGAGAACGGACGAACAGAACTTGCTTGAAAAAAGCTACTAGTGCAATTTTCGCGTTCTGACATTAAAGTGTAGGCGCCGACTCACACTTTCTCCAGGCGCGAACTGTCTAGTATTTTTGATATTTATATCGTTTAACGCTAATATATAACTGAGAGATAATGATTACGCAATATTTTGCTCGATTAGACGTCTTTAGCCAGGCAGAGTATAATATTTTTCCTTAAGTTATGGGAATAGAAAGATCGTGAAAGGGGGTATAGCTCAGTCGTAGAGCATTCGACTGCAGATCGAGAGGTCCCCGGTTCAATCCCGGGTGCCCCCTTCATTTTTCAGTATCTCGAAAAAACAAATGACGGTTGTCGCGGTGAGTTGCAAATAACATGTTTCAGATGCACTCCGCACGCCATACCGAAGGCTTTGGAGCAACATTTCAATGGGGGGATCGCAGCCCAGGCTCTTGCAGGTCATCGTCCTCCCGCCATGCGGTCGAACTGTACGAAATCCACTTGCTTGGGGGAAGAATCTTGTACACTGAATTTTATAGAATATGGTGATAGGCAAAAGTTTTCGTGTACTGCTGCACGGAGAAACAAAAATTGGAGGAGCTGGGATTTGAACCCAGGACTTTCTGCATGCGAAGCAGACACTCTACCACTGAGTTACACCCCCGCCAGAGCAACTACATCTGGGACGAGTCTCTCGTGGATCCTACTGTCATTATTTCTTAGGTTTGAACGGTACAGTAAGTGTTCGAGGAACCTATTCATGACAAGACCTCAGCAGCGTCGACTCCGTGGCGCAACGGTAGCGCGTCTGACTCCAGATCAGAAGGTTGCGTGTTCAAATCACGTCGGGGTCACAGTGAAATTTTCGTTTACGAAAGCCATAGGCGAGTATGTCAGTTTAATCAGATACCAAACGATTACAGAGAACGGACGAACAGAACTTGCTTGAAAAAAGCTACTAGTGCAATTTTCGCGTTCTGACATTAAAGTGTAGGCGCCGACTCACACTTTCTCCAGGCGCGAACTGTCTAGTATTTTTGATATTTATATCGTTTAACGCTAATATATAACTGAGAGATAATGATTACGCAATATTTTGCTCGATTAGACGTCTTTAGCCAGGCAGAGTATAATATTTTTCCTTAAGTTATGGGAATAGAAAGATCGTGAAAGGGGGTATAGCTCAGTCGACACATTCGAGTCGCAGCCGCGGTGCGGGACGGACGTGTGGCGGCTGGCTTGGCGTCTTGAAGTAAACAACGGCTGTTTGCTGTCACGAGGTTAGTCACTTCGTTACCTTTGCGAGTTAGGCTATGTTTACTGATTTCAAGATAGAATGAGCGCGATTACAGTAATGAGGAAAGACACGATCAAATTTACTTTCGACCGAAATTTCTCGAGGCCTAAGGCATATGAAGTAAAACAGTGGTTACTCGATGGTGTTAAGATTACTGGCCATGACATAATAGGTGTGCATTTATCGTTCGTTTCAAATGCGGCTTTTGTTAAACTGACCAACCCAGATTTGTGTGTCTCTCTTATGGATAAGTGTGGCGGAGTACTGAAGTTTAAACATTCCGACGGTACAGTGAGTGATGTTTCCGTCTCACACGCCGGATTAGGCATACGTACAATTAGGGTCTTTGAGTTGCCATTTGAAGTTCCTGCAGAGGAAATTAATAAAATCCTTCGACCGTATGGCCGTGTTATTTCGAATATTGCTGAAAAATGGTCGGAGCCACATATGTTTCCTGTCCTGAATGGAGTCCGCCAAGTTAAGATAGATCTTCAAAGGCACATACCGTCATATGTAAATGTATGTGGACACCGCGCCATAGTTATCTACGACGGTCAACCCAAGACATGTGCATTGTGCAATTCCCCAGAGCACATACGCAGCGAATGTAGCAAACGGCGTGTCCCACAGATACCTGCCGGGGAGGTTGCGGTTCCTGGCGCAGCTGTCAGCCTTCAGTTAACGTACGCGGCTGCCGCGTACGGCCGAAATTCTGCAGAAACGTCAACAGTTGAGCACGTGGAACAAGTTGAAGCACTGGCGGCCGCCGCAACCGCCACAGAGTTGGCCGCCTCTGTGGATGACCGAGCAGCTGCAGTTCGGCCCTCTTACGACGTCACAACTGCGATAAGTGATACGGAAGGCAGACAAACAGAACTGCGGGAGGGGATACAGTCATGCAAAGACGTAGGTCCTGAACAGCCGTCTTCGGACTCGCAGCGACGCGACGTGCCCCAAGTTTCTACCACGTCACCGACGGCAGTCGACAAATTACTCGACCTCCCGTCAGACGCACAGGGCGAACGAGCTGAAAGGATGTCGCGTGATGGCGACGCTGGTGTCCGCAACCGAGCCGTACCCCACCCGGAAATGCAAGTAGGACAACCTCCGGAACCCCATCCGACACATGCGGAAGTGACGGAACGCCCAACTGAGGCTCTTAGCGAACTTCACACGAGGAATTCTGAGCCAACGACAGAACCGCGCTCACCACTGTCTTCTTCCACCGAACCGCCAGAACATTCGCCTGACTTGTCTCCTACGGGATCCCTGCGGCGGAGGAAGAAGTCAAAAAAGCGTCGTATGGCACACCAAGCGGCAGAGACTATGGCCCCAGCTCTCAGGGAAAAGCTGAAACATCTACAGACCAAGGATCAGAAGGCTGAAGATCTGGAACCAGCAGGGTCTATTGGGCACCCAGACAGAACGGAAAGGCAAGAAGACCCGGGGGGTGACCATCACCCATCGCAAACTGGGCTCACGAACAAAGTTCCAGAAGGTGTTTCATTGCCAGGCCGACACGCACCAGCTGCACCGGCCAATTGGGCGGACGATGACGCAGATCAGGATGCAGATAACATGGACGATGACCCAAGTCAAGAAGAAGACCTTTTTTATTAATAGAGTTGGCAAGCTCGCCTTGATACTAAACGAGGGACTGATGACTACAGACAGATTCAATATGAAAGTATTACGCAGTCAATAACCTTACCTGCACTATCTGGCAAATGCTCCAAACCTATAATGTGACCACATTAAATATTAACAAAATTCAAAATGCAACTAAAGTAGCCGCACTTCAAGATTTTATCTATCAGTCAGACACCGATATTGCCCTTTTACAGGAAGTGCTTATTCGAGACCTTCATATCCCAGGATTCAATGCTATTTTAAATGTAGCTCTCGAACATAGTTGTGGGACCGCTATTCTTGCCAGAGAGGGCATCGAAATGACAGACATTTGTAAATTGGACTCTGGGAGGGGCATTCGGTGTAACATACATAATACGGCTATTATAAATGTTTATGCGCCCTCAGGCAACAATGCACGCGAAGCAAGGGCCAAGTTTTACAAAAGTGATATCTTAATTTTACTTCAGGACAATCCTGCTGATGTTTTGCTTGGAGGTGACTGGAATTGCGTCCTCAATGCCAAGGACCAACGGCCAAATTTTAATAAGTCCGAGGAGTTACGGTATCTGGTGTCGCACATGAAATGGTCAGATGCTTGGGAACTGAAATTTCCTACTTTGGTCAAATTTACTTACTTTAGTAGCAGGTCCAAAAGTAGGATTGACCGATTCTATGTCTCATCTACTTTAGAAAATGCAGTTGCTGGCGTTGAAGTAATACCTACATTTATTTCCGACCACCTAGGCGTAAAGTGCAGCATACGGTTAAGAAAACAGTCAGCTTACTGGGGCAGGCCCTTATGGAAACTGAATATAAGCATGTTATTGGGGGACGCCTTAGCTGCAGAAATACAAGAGACTTGGCGGGCCGCCTTACGAGTGCGTCACAAACATCGGTCCACCGTTGAATGGTGGACCACTGTGGCGAAGAAAAAATTAAGGGCGACTCTGATAGCGTTTGGCAAGGAGAGGATGAGGTGGATCAGACACACAACAGAGTTCCACTACGCCTGCTTACGTGATCTTTACGAGGAGCCAATGTCCCAGGACATCTTAATACAGATCAACAAAACAAAAGCAGCGCTACTCAATATTAAGAGATCACAGTTAGAAGGATTAAAAATCAGATCGCACTCACATAGTATCGTGGACGACGAAAATGCCTCCATATATCACCTCATCCAACACGCCAAACAAAGGCGACGAAATTTTATAGGGTCCCTCAGGGCCGAAGATCAGAGAGTCCTCACCACCCAGAAGGACATGATCGACGAGGCGTATCGATTTTACACTACCCTATACAGTGTCAATGAGATAGACGACAATGCTGTACGAGACCTCTTATCATCAGCAGGCCTAGAGAACACTATAACGGAAGAGGACAACCGCAACTTCTATGCTGACCTCACCAAGGATGACGTTTTTGACGTAATTAGGTGTTCACCTTCCAAGAAGTCACCAGGTCCAGATGGGCTGCCACTGGAGTTTTACCGAACGTACTGGCACATTATAGGCAATGCATTCACCGACATGATCAACGAAATTCTTCATGGGGAGGCTGTCCCAGTGGCCTTTAAACAGAGCATAACAGTGTTACTTCCAAAGGGCAGGACCACAGGTTTACAGGATATCACAAAGACACGGCCCATAAGCCTATTGAATTCTGACTACAAAATCGTAGCTAGGGTTCTTAAAGAGAGACTGCAACCGATTTTAGGAAAGATCATCGGTAGTCATCAGACTTGTCTTCCGGGGCGCAGTATCTTTACAACGGTATGTGCGTACAGGGACATAGTTTCCATTTTTGCAAATACAACAGCAAATGGTGGTCTGGCTTTTATAGACTTTAGCAAGGCATTTGACAGGGTCAATCATGAATATCTTTTGAAAACCATGACCTACATGGGGTTTTATGAAGGTAATGTGAACGTTATAGCCAACATTTTAAATGGTTTAACAACGAAAGTAACTATTAATGGTCATCGCACTAAAGATATTCCTGTAGCCAGTGGAGTCCCTCAGGGGAGTCCATTGTCAATGATGTTATATGTAGTTGCCTTGGAACCGCTTTTAAGGAGGTTAGACGACGTCTTAGAGGGCATGCTCGTATCAGGCATGAAACAGGTGACGAATGCATTCGCAGATGACGTCGGAGTGATAATTCGCAGCACTGCAGACATCGCAAGGTTAACGGAAAACTTGCAGTCGTACTGCACCGCATCGGGTGCGAGAATCAATGACACGAAGAGTGTTTTTCTAAATCTGCACGGACTCTCTGACGTCACCATCACTTGGGCGAAGAGTGTGGACCGGCATACTGCCCTGGGTGTTACCCTCTACAGCTGCCCTCTTCGGATAATAGCATCAAACTGGAGAACTGTACTCGACAAGATCCGTGGCGCGCTCATTTTAAATCATATGCGGGACGTCAATATCAAGCAAAAAATTAAGTTGATAAACTTAGCAGTTTTATCCCGAGCGACTTACATCGGACAGATTTTGCCAATACCCAAGGGCATCGCTAAAGCGATAATGTCCACCATATGTAGACACATTTGGCACGGGAATATCTTTCGAGTTGCTGTGGACACGTTGACTTTACCACAGGACGAGGGAGGCCTCGGTCTCACAGATGTCCACAAAAGATCTACTGCCTTATTCCTTAAGCGGTCTTTGCAAGTTGTCGAAAGTCAACCAGACGGCCTGACGGCTAAATTATTCCACTTTTTCAAACCACAAAGCTTCCAACCGCCGATAGATATAAGTCCGATTAATTATAAATTAAAACATATTAGGTTCTTCTACTTTGAAATAAGCTACATGAGCTGTATGGTACGGGATAAACGCAAGAGAAACTATCGCTATGTATTCAATACTTTACGAACGGCGGCCAATTACAATAAGACACAGGCAAAGAACCCAAACCGCGACTGGAGAACCATATGGAACAACATCAACAACAAGTTACTACCAACGGATGTTCAGGTGGCATGGTACAGAGTGGTGAATAACGTCATTAGCACTAACGAGAAACTCCATTCAATAGGCCTCAGTGACACAAACACTTGTCAGAAATGCAACGAGACTGACACTTTGGATCACCGCTTTGTCTGCAAAGGGTGTAAAGATATTTGGGAAGAGGTAAAGCAGCAGGTCGCCTTTCTGACCCGCAGCGATGGGAGAGAGCTAAATTTGAATCTTATTTTCCTCCCAGAAAAGGTCTTTTTTCCTGCACCAAAACATAATGCAATATTATGGCTTCTTGGGAACTACGTCAGTTACATTGTCAATTCGAAAGGTGACGATAATATCATGGAATACCGAACATATCTCCGTGAGGAATACTTCAAAATCCACCAAAACCAAGATCACAAAAAGAATTTCGGAAATATGTTAAGAATCCTGTTCCACAAACAGGGAGTAGGATAAGATGTCCCAGTATCAATCGTCCGCAGAAAGACGCGAGCTAAAGTAGAGGACTGCTGGTGAGGGTGAAGTACGGTGGGGACTTCGTGTGCCCCGTGGCCGCTACGGTAGCCGTGAAGGCCTCATCAGAACCCCGAAACAGCTCTGCTTACGGCGGTCACTAATAGCAGCTGCATTTAGATTCCCAGTTCAAGCTTGTACCGAAGAGGATCTTCAAATTCATTTCCTTCTTTCATTGCAAATTAAAAAAAAAAAAAAAAAAAAAAATTTACAAACACAAATATTACACAAAAATAATAATAATCAAAAAAGGGTAGTTGAATGCTCGCTTTCCATGTGGGCGGCCCGTTTCCTTTTTCATGTGAAAAAAAAAAAAACAAAAAAAATACAAAAATACACAAAAAAACAAAAAAAAGTTGGATAGAGCAAACAAAAAAAGTGGTTAAGGCGTAAAAAAAAGTGGTTTCAAAAATGTCATAAAAAAAATGGATCAAAAAAAAAAAAAAAAAAAAAAAAAAAAAAAAAAAAAAAAATAGCTCAGTTGGAAATAAAAAAAAAAAAAAAAAAAAAAAAAAAAAAAAAGAAAAAAAAAAATAAAAAAAGTCGTAGAGCATTCGACTGCAGATCGAGAGGTCCCCGGTTCAATCCCGGGTGCCCCCTTCATTTTTCAGTATCTCGAAAAAACAAATGACGGTTGTCGCGGTGAGTTGCAAATAACATGTTTCAGATGCACTCCGCACGCCATACCGAAGGCTTTGGAGCAACATTTCAATGGGGGGATCGCAGCCCAGGCTCTTGCAGGTCATCGTCCTCCCGCCATGCGGTCGAACTGTACGAAATCCACTTGCTTGGGGGAAGAATCTTGTACACTGAATTTTATAGAATATGGTGATAGGCAAAAGTTTTCGTGTACTGCTGCACGGAGAAACAAAAATTGGAGGAGCTGGGATTTGAACCCAGGACTTTCTGCATGCGAAGCAGACACTCTACCACTGAGTTACACCCCCGCCAGAGCAACTACATCTGGGACGAGTCTCTCGTGGATCCTACTGTCATTATTTCTTAGGTTTGAACGGTACAGTAAGTGTTCGAGGAACCTATTCATGACAAGACCTCAGCAGCGTCGACTCCGTGGCGCAACGGTAGCGCGTCTGACTCCAGATCAGAAGGTTGCGTGTTCAAATCACGTCGGGGTCACAGTGAAATTTTCGTTTACGAAAGCCATAGGCGAGTATGTCAGTTTAATCAGATACCAAACGATTACAGAGAACGGACGAACAGAACTTGCTTGAAAAAAGCTACTAGTGCAATTTTCGCGTTCTGACATTAAAGTGTAGGCGCCGACTCACACTTTCTCCAGGCGCGAACTGTCTAGTATTTTTGATATTTATATCGTTTAACGCTAATATATAACTGAGAGATAATGATTACGCAATATTTTGCTCGATTAGACGTCTTTAGCCAGGCAGAGTATAATATTTTTCCTTAAGTTATGGGAATAGAAAGATCGTGAAAGGGGGTATAGCTCAGTCGTAGAGCATTCGACTGCAGATCGAGAGGTCCCCGGTTCAATCCCGGGTGCCCCCTTCATTTTTCAGTATCTCGAAAAAACAAATGACGGTTGTCGCGGTGAGTTGCAAATAACATGTTTCAGATGCACTCCGCACGCCATACCGAAGGCTTTGGAGCAACATTTCAATGGGGGGATCGCAGCCCAGGCTCTTGCAGGTCATCGTCCTCCCGCCATGCGGTCGAACTGTACGAAATCCACTTGCTTGGGGGAAGAATCTTGTACACTGAATTTTATAGAATATGGTGATAGGCAAAAGTTTTCGTGTACTGCTGCACGGAGAAACAAAAATTGGAGGAGCTGGGATTTGAACCCAGGACTTTCTGCATGCGAAGCAGACACTCTACCACTGAGTTACACCCCCGCCAGAGCAACTACATCTGGGACGAGTCTCTCGTGGATCCTACTGTCATTATTTCTTAGGTTTGAACGGTACAGTAAGTGTTCGAGGAACCTATTCATGACAAGACCTCAGCAGCGTCGACTCCGTGGCGCAACGGTAGCGCGTCTGACTCCAGATCAGAAGGTTGCGTGTTCAAATCACGTCGGGGTCACAGTGAAATTTTCGTTTACGAAAGCCATAGGCGAGTATGTCAGTTTAATCAGATACCAAACGATTACAGAGAACGGACGAACAGAACTTGCTTGAAAAAAGCTACTAGTGCAATTTTCGCGTTCTGACATTAAAGTGTAGGCGCCGACTCACACTTTCTCCAGGCGCGAACTGTCTAGTATTTTTGATATTTATATCGTTTAACGCTAATATATAACTGAGAGATAATGATTACGCAATATTTTGCTCGATTAGACGTCTTTAGCCAGGCAGAGTATAATATTTTTCCTTAAGTTATGGGAATAGAAAGATCGTGAAAGGGGGTATAGCTCAGTCGTAGAGCATTCGACTGCAGATCGAGAGGTCCCCGGTTCAATCCCGGGTGCCCCCTTCATTTTTCAGTATCTCGAAAAAACAAATGACGGTTGTCGCGGTGAGTTGCAAATAACATGTTTCAGATGCACTCCGCACGCCATACCGAAGGCTTTGGAGCAACATTTCAATGGGGGGATCGCAGCCCAGGCTCTTGCAGGTCATCGTCCTCCCGCCATGCGGTCGAACTGTACGAAATCCACTTGCTTGGGGGAAGAATCTTGTACACTGAATTTTATAGAATATGGTGATAGGCAAAAGTTTTCGTGTACTGCTGCACGGAGAAACAAAAATTGGAGGAGCTGGGATTTGAACCCAGGACTTTCTGCATGCGAAGCAGACACTCTACCACTGAGTTACACCCCCGCCAGAGCAACTACATCTGGGACGAGTCTCTCGTGGATCCTACTGTCATTATTTCTTAGGTTTGAACGGTACAGTAAGTGTTCGAGGAACCTATTCATGACAAGACCTCAGCAGCGTCGACTCCGTGGCGCAACGGTAGCGCGTCTGACTCCAGATCAGAAGGTTGCGTGTTCAAATCACGTCGGGGTCACAGTGAAATTTTCGTTTACGAAAGCCATAGGCGAGTATGTCAGTTTAATCAGATACCAAACGATTACAGAGAACGGACGAACAGAACTTGCTTGAAAAAAGCTACTAGTGCAATTTTCGCGTTCTGACATTAAAGTGTAGGCGCCGACTCACACTTTCTCCAGGCGCGAACTGTCTAGTATTTTTGATATTTATATCGTTTAACGCTAATATATAACTGAGAGATAATGATTACGCAATATTTTGCTCGATTAGACGTCTTTAGCCAGGCAGAGTATAATATTTTTCCTTAAGTTATGGGAATAGAAAGATCGTGAAAGGGGGTATAGCTCAGTCGTAGAGCATTCGACTGCAGATCGAGAGGTCCCCGGTTCAATCCCGGGTGCCCCCTTCATTTTTCAGTATCTCGAAAAAACAAATGACGGTTGTCGCGGTGAGTTGCAAATAACATGTTTCAGATGCACTCCGCACGCCATACCGAAGGCTTTGGAGCAACATTTCAATGGGGGGATCGCAGCCCAGGCTCTTGCAGGTCATCGTCCTCCCGCCATGCGGTCGAACTGTACGAAATCCACTTGCTTGGGGGAAGAATCTTGTACACTGAATTTTATAGAATATGGTGATAGGCAAAAGTTTTCGTGTACTGCTGCACGGAGAAACAAAAATTGGAGGAGCTGGGATTTGAACCCAGGACTTTCTGCATGCGAAGCAGACACTCTACCACTGAGTTACACCCCCGCCAGAGCAACTACATCTGGGACGAGTCTCTCGTGGATCCTACTGTCATTATTTCTTAGGTTTGAACGGTACAGTAAGTGTTCGAGGAACCTATTCATGACAAGACCTCAGCAGCGTCGACTCCGTGGCGCAACGGTAGCGCGTCTGACTCCAGATCAGAAGGTTGCGTGTTCAAATCACGTCGGGGTCACAGTGAAATTTTCGTTTACGAAAGCCATAGGCGAGTATGTCAGTTTAATCAGATACCAAACGATTACAGAGAACGGACGAACAGAACTTGCTTGAAAAAAGCTACTAGTGCAATTTTCGCGTTCTGACATTAAAGTGTAGGCGCCGACTCACACTTTCTCCAGGCGCGAACTGTCTAGTATTTTTGATATTTATATCGTTTAACGCTAATATATAACTGAGAGATAATGATTACGCAATATTTTGCTCGATTAGACGTCTTTAGCCAGGCAGAGTATAATATTTTTCCTTAAGTTATGGGAATAGAAAGATCGTGAAAGGGGGTATAGCTCAGTCGTAGAGCATTCGACTGCAGATCGAGAGGTCCCCGGTTCAATCCCGGGTGCCCCCTTCATTTTTCAGTATCTCGAAAAAACAAATGACGGTTGTCGCGGTGAGTTGCAAATAACATGTTTCAGATGCACTCCGCACGCCATACCGAAGGCTTTGGAGCAACATTTCAATGGGGGGATCGCAGCCCAGGCTCTTGCAGGTCATCGTCCTCCCGCCATGCGGTCGAACTGTACGAAATCCACTTGCTTGGGGGAAGAATCTTGTACACTGAATTTTATAGAATATGGTGATAGGCAAAAGTTTTCGTGTACTGCTGCACGGAGAAACAAAAATTGGAGGAGCTGGGATTTGAACCCAGGACTTTCTGCATGCGAAGCAGACACTCTACCACTGAGTTACACCCCCGCCAGAGCAACTACATCTGGGACGAGTCTCTCGTGGATCCTACTGTCATTATTTCTTAGGTTTGAACGGTACAGTAAGTGTTCGAGGAACCTATTCATGACAAGACCTCAGCAGCGTCGACTCCGTGGCGCAACGGTAGCGCGTCTGACTCCAGATCAGAAGGTTGCGTGTTCAAATCACGTCGGGGTCACAGTGAAATTTTCGTTTACGAAAGCCATAGGCGAGTATGTCAGTTTAATCAGATACCAAACGATTACAGAGAACGGACGAACAGAACTTGCTTGAAAAAAGCTACTAGTGCAATTTTCGCGTTCTGACATTAAAGTGTAGGCGCCGACTCACACTTTCTCCAGGCGCGAACTGTCTAGTATTTTTGATATTTATATCGTTTAACGCTAATATATAACTGAGAGATAATGATTACGCAATATTTTGCTCGATTAGACGTCTTTAGCCAGGCAGAGTATAATATTTTTCCTTAAGTTATGGGAATAGAAAGATCGTGAAAGGGGGTATAGCTCAGTCGTAGAGCATTCGACTGCAGATCGAGAGGTCCCCGGTTCAATCCCGGGTGCCCCCTTCATTTTTCAGTATCTCGAAAAAACAAATGACGGTTGTCGCGGTGAGTTGCAAATAACATGTTTCAGATGCACTCCGCACGCCATACCGAAGGCTTTGGAGCAACATTTCAATGGGGGGATCGCAGCCCAGGCTCTTGCAGGTCATCGTCCTCCCGCCATGCGGTCGAACTGTACGAAATCCACTTGCTTGGGGGAAGAATCTTGTACACTGAATTTTATAGAATATGGTGATAGGCAAAAGTTTTCGTGTACTGCTGCACGGAGAAACAAAAATTGGAGGAGCTGGGATTTGAACCCAGGACTTTCTGCATGCGAAGCAGACACTCTACCACTGAGTTACACCCCCGCCAGAGCAACTACATCTGGGACGAGTCTCTCGTGGATCCTACTGTCATTATTTCTTAGGTTTGAACGGTACAGTAAGTGTTCGAGGAACCTATTCATGACAAGACCTCAGCAGCGTCGACTCCGTGGCGCAACGGTAGCGCGTCTGACTCCAGATCAGAAGGTTGCGTGTTCAAATCACGTCGGGGTCACAGTGAAATTTTCGTTTACGAAAGCCATAGGCGAGTATGTCAGTTTAATCAGATACCAAACGATTACAGAGAACGGACGAACAGAACTTGCTTGAAAAAAGCTACTAGTGCAATTTTCGCGTTCTGACATTAAAGTGTAGGCGCCGACTCACACTTTCTCCAGGCGCGAACTGTCTAGTATTTTTGATATTTATATCGTTTAACGCTAATATATAACTGAGAGATAATGATTACGCAATATTTTGCTCGATTAGACGTCTTTAGCCAGGCAGAGTATAATATTTTTCCTTAAGTTATGGGAATAGAAAGATCGTGAAAGGGGGTATAGCTCAGTCGTAGAGCATTCGACTGCAGATCGAGAGGTCCCCGGTTCAATCCCGGGTGCCCCCTTCATTTTTCAGTATCTCGAAAAAACAAATGACGGTTGTCGCGGTGAGTTGCAAATAACATGTTTCAGATGCACTCCGCACGCCATACCGAAGGCTTTGGAGCAACATTTCAATGGGGGGATCGCAGCCCAGGCTCTTGCAGGTCATCGTCCTCCCGCCATGCGGTCGAACTGTACGAAATCCACTTGCTTGGGGGAAGAATCTTGTACACTGAATTTTATAGAATATGGTGATAGGCAAAAGTTTTCGTGTACTGCTGCACGGAGAAACAAAAATTGGAGGAGCTGGGATTTGAACCCAGGACTTTCTGCATGCGAAGCAGACACTCTACCACTGAGTTACACCCCCGCCAGAGCAACTACATCTGGGACGAGTCTCTCGTGGATCCTACTGTCATTATTTCTTAGGTTTGAACGGTACAGTAAGTGTTCGAGGAACCTATTCATGACAAGACCTCAGCAGCGTCGACTCCGTGGCGCAACGGTAGCGCGTCTGACTCCAGATCAGAAGGTTGCGTGTTCAAATCACGTCGGGGTCACAGTGAAATTTTCGTTTACGAAAG
The DNA here is from genome assembly GCF_023898315.1 of Schistocerca nitens. NCBI lineage: Eukaryota > Metazoa > Arthropoda > Insecta > Orthoptera > Acrididae > Schistocerca > Schistocerca nitens. The sequence goes on from NW_026045720.1 coordinate 38,630, forward strand.
CCATAGGCGAGTATGTCAGTTTAATCAGATACCAAACGATTACAGAGAACGGACGAACAGAACTTGCTTGAAAAAAGCTACTAGTGCAATTTTCGCGTTCTGACATTAAAGTGTAGGCGCCGACTCACACTTTCTCCAGGCGCGAACTGTCTAGTATTTTTGATATTTATATCGTTTAACGCTAATATATAACTGAGAGATAATGATTACGCAATATTTTGCTCGATTAGACGTCTTTAGCCAGGCAGAGTATAATATTTTTCCTTAAGTTATGGGAATAGAAAGATCGTGAAAGGGGGTATAGCTCAGTCGTAGAGCATTCGACTGCAGATCGAGAGGTCCCCGGTTCAATCCCGGGTGCCCCCTTCATTTTTCAGTATCTCGAAAAAACAAATGACGGTTGTCGCGGTGAGTTGCAAATAACATGTTTCAGATGCACTCCGCACGCCATACCGAAGGCTTTGGAGCAACATTTCAATGGGGGGATCGCAGCCCAGGCTCTTGCAGGTCATCGTCCTCCCGCCATGCGGTCGAACTGTACGAAATCCACTTGCTTGGGGGAAGAATCTTGTACACTGAATTTTATAGAATATGGTGATAGGCAAAAGTTTTCGTGTACTGCTGCACGGAGAAACAAAAATTGGAGGAGCTGGGATTTGAACCCAGGACTTTCTGCATGCGAAGCAGACACTCTACCACTGAGTTACACCCCCGCCAGAGCAACTACATCTGGGACGAGTCTCTCGTGGATCCTACTGTCATTATTTCTTAGGTTTGAACGGTACAGTAAGTGTTCGAGGAACCTATTCATGACAAGACCTCAGCAGCGTCGACTCCGTGGCGCAACGGTAGCGCGTCTGACTCCAGATCAGAAGGTTGCGTGTTCAAATCACGTCGGGGTCACAGTGAAATTTTCGTTTACGAAAGCCATAGGCGAGTATGTCAGTTTAATCAGATACCAAACGATTACAGAGAACGGACGAACAGAACTTGCTTGAAAAAAGCTACTAGTGCAATTTTCGCGTTCTGACATTAAAGTGTAGGCGCCGACTCACACTTTCTCCAGGCGCGAACTGTCTAGTATTTTTGATATTTATATCGTTTAACGCTAATATATAACTGAGAGATAATGATTACGCAATATTTTGCTCGATTAGACGTCTTTAGCCAGGCAGAGTATAATATTTTTCCTTAAGTTATGGGAATAGAAAGATCGTGAAAGGGGGTATAGCTCAGTCGTAGAGCATTCGACTGCAGATCGAGAGGTCCCCGGTTCAATCCCGGGTGCCCCCTTCATTTTTCAGTATCTCGAAAAAACAAATGACGGTTGTCGCGGTGAGTTGCAAATAACATGTTTCAGATGCACTCCGCACGCCATACCGAAGGCTTTGGAGCAACATTTCAATGGGGGGATCGCAGCCCAGGCTCTTGCAGGTCATCGTCCTCCCGCCATGCGGTCGAACTGTACGAAATCCACTTGCTTGGGGGAAGAATCTTGTACACTGAATTTTATAGAATATGGTGATAGGCAAAAGTTTTCGTGTACTGCTGCACGGAGAAACAAAAATTGGAGGAGCTGGGATTTGAACCCAGGACTTTCTGCATGCGAAGCAGACACTCTACCACTGAGTTACACCCCCGCCAGAGCAACTACATCTGGGACGAGTCTCTCGTGGATCCTACTGTCATTATTTCTTAGGTTTGAACGGTACAGTAAGTGTTCGAGGAACCTATTCATGACAAGACCTCAGCAGCGTCGACTCCGTGGCGCAACGGTAGCGCGTCTGACTCCAGATCAGAAGGTTGCGTGTTCAAATCACGTCGGGGTCACAGTGAAATTTTCGTTTACGAAAGCCATAGGCGAGTATGTCAGTTTAATCAGATACCAAACGATTACAGAGAACGGACGAACAGAACTTGCTTGAAAAAAGCTACTAGTGCAATTTTCGCGTTCTGACATTAAAGTGTAGGCGCCGACTCACACTTTCTCCAGGCGCGAACTGTCTAGTATTTTTGATATTTATATCGTTTAACGCTAATATATAACTGAGAGATAATGATTACGCAATATTTTGCTCGATTAGACGTCTTTAGCCAGGCAGAGTATAATATTTTTCCTTAAGTTATGGGAATAGAAAGATCGTGAAAGGGGGTATAGCTCAGTCGTAGAGCATTCGACTGCAGATCGAGAGGTCCCCGGTTCAATCCCGGGTGCCCCCTTCATTTTTCAGTATCTCGAAAAAACAAATGACGGTTGTCGCGGTGAGTTGCAAATAACATGTTTCAGATGCACTCCGCACGCCATACCGAAGGCTTTGGAGCAACATTTCAATGGGGGGATCGCAGCCCAGGCTCTTGCAGGTCATCGTCCTCCCGCCATGCGGTCGAACTGTACGAAATCCACTTGCTTGGGGGAAGAATCTTGTACACTGAATTTTATAGAATATGGTGATAGGCAAAAGTTTTCGTGTACTGCTGCACGGAGAAACAAAAATTGGAGGAGCTGGGATTTGAACCCAGGACTTTCTGCATGCGAAGCAGACACTCTACCACTGAGTTACACCCCCGCCAGAGCAACTACATCTGGGACGAGTCTCTCGTGGATCCTACTGTCATTATTTCTTAGGTTTGAACGGTACAGTAAGTGTTCGAGGAACCTATTCATGACAAGACCTCAGCAGCGTCGACTCCGTGGCGCAACGGTAGCGCGTCTGACTCCAGATCAGAAGGTTGCGTGTTCAAATCACGTCGGGGTCACAGTGAAATTTTCGTTTACGAAAGCCATAGGCGAGTATGTCAGTTTAATCAGATACCAAACGATTACAGAGAACGGACGAACAGAACTTGCTTGAAAAAAGCTACTAGTGCAATTTTCGCGTTCTGACATTAAAGTGTAGGCGCCGACTCACACTTTCTCCAGGCGCGAACTGTCTAGTATTTTTGATATTTATATCGTTTAACGCTAATATATAACTGAGAGATAATGATTACGCAATATTTTGCTCGATTAGACGTCTTTAGCCAGGCAGAGTATAATATTTTTCCTTAAGTTATGGGAATAGAAAGATCGTGAAAGGGGGTATAGCTCAGTCGTAGAGCATTCGACTGCAGATCGAGAGGTCCCCGGTTCAATCCCGGGTGCCCCCTTCATTTTTCAGTATCTCGAAAAAACAAATGACGGTTGTCGCGGTGAGTTGCAAATAACATGTTTCAGATGCACTCCGCACGCCATACCGAAGGCTTTGGAGCAACATTTCAATGGGGGGATCGCAGCCCAGGCTCTTGCAGGTCATCGTCCTCCCGCCATGCGGTCGAACTGTACGAAATCCACTTGCTTGGGGGAAGAATCTTGTACACTGAATTTTATAGAATATGGTGATAGGCAAAAGTTTTCGTGTACTGCTGCACGGAGAAACAAAAATTGGAGGAGCTGGGATT
>NW_026045721.1:0-2000 GCF_023898315.1 Schistocerca nitens
CTGTCATGCCTCGCTCTGTTATGCCTCGCGTGGTAATATCTTCTACTGATTCGTGATGAGTGTAGGTTTTTGTTGAGGGAAGACAGATTCTTCAGTGGCTGCAACAAGTGACAATTAAGCGAACTGGTTGGTATGCATGATACATTGATCGTCGACCAGTTTCGATAAGAAGTTGGTAGTTGAGGTAACCATATTATACGAGAAGCCTTACGCCCGCATTGTCTCCGCACGCGGGGTAGGAAGGACGCTAGCGAACTCTGCGGCCGCTGCCTTTCTATCGCAACGGCTGTCGTATAAACGAAGAGGTCGCGGCAGTGTCCCAGCTCTCGGCAGTGAACGGCTTTCATTTTTCAAACCGGCAGGGTCGAGGACGGCTCGTTAATTTCGGGCCTTTTATTTTGTTTCATATCTCCCTATTAGAGGGACGCTCCTCCAACAAGCCATATTATCACTCGAAATTTGTATACACGTCGGACGGGCTGTCAGCGGTGATAAGATTGGAGACGGTTGGCAGGGCGGCCGGAAAACAACCCGGCCAGAGAGGAAGGAGGAGAGAGAGAGAGACGGAGAGAGTGGCGAGGAGGAATAAAAAGAAGACGGCGGGCGGGCGGGAACTGGTCGGCGAACGGTAGCCGGGCCTCGTAAATTCCGCTATCTCTCGAACCCGTTCGGTTTTAAGGGGCTCGACCAATTGGTACCATGAGACCATTATGCTACCGTAAGGATACTGCCGAACCTTGTTAAAAAGATACGGCATACAAATAAACAATGAGGCCCGGCGACGCTGCAGTTCATTATTGCCACTCCGCTTTTTCGTGCTGCTTCTTATTCCCCTCGTGTACTTCTTCTCCGGTCCACGATCGCCCACAAGCCCCCTCGTTTTTTGCCCTCTCCGGCGTTATTCGGCGTGCCGCGGTGGTTTTTGTCCTTCGGCTGAGGCGGAAAAAAGCGAGCGCGCACAGCAGCGGAAGGGCGGGCCGAGTGAGATCAAAACTGTTCCGAAAGAACTGACGTAATAGGGACGTTCGGGACAGTGACGTGACGTCAGTACGATGGAAGTACGTGGTACGTCTGAAGCGTCTACTCAAGCTGAGGTGAGAAAAGTCATGGGATAGCCATGTACACGTACATACATGGTGGTAGTATCGCGTACACAAGGTATAGAAGGGCAGGGCATTGACGGAGCTCGTGACATCATAGATTAAGGCTCGACCTGTGACAGCAATCGCACAACTTGCGTACGGGCCGCTAGACGCCGCCGCGAGCGCTAAGAGTGCATTGCGATCACAGGCGCGCGTGTTGCGTATGGGCCGCGAGGTGCCGCCACGAGCGCAACCGTATATAAGTGCCGACGGAGTTCGGCCAGCTCTCAATTTGTTGGCATCTCATTTTTGCCTATTCTCTTATTTGCTTAGTTGCTTAGCTCTTATTCGTTTATGGCTCATGTTATTGTGCTCTCTTTCAGCCATTCTGATTGTTTTGATTTACTCCCAATTGAGAAGTGCTCATTTTGGCATTTCACTTTTGCATATTTCTCATTTTGCTAATAATATGCTCCTTAGCTTTTTACAGTTGAACTGATTAACCTACTCTCATGTACTGTTTGTTCATTTCAGCCTGTTCATTTTTTGATGTTCTTTAAATACTGTAATAATTATCGGAAGCGTTTCTTCCCTTAAACTTGTGTAAAGTATTCTCGATGTAGGATTTCTTCTATGACACAGGTGTAAGGTTTTGAATATAAATTATATACGAAACTGTGCTTTAAAAGGAATTTATTTTTTCAGTTTGTACTACATCAGACGACAATTTTGTGATATGAGGGGGAAATTTGAGGGGCGAACCCATGGAAATAGTCTTAAGTGATCCCCTTTTAAAAATAAAAATTTGTGTGATACTGAAAGACGTGGCACTGTAGGCACCGAAAATTTATACATATAAAATTATACGTCACAATCTGTCATTTATACTCAGGTGATTCATGTGAAAAGGTGCTCCAC
>NW_026045722.1:0-34088 GCF_023898315.1 Schistocerca nitens
ATCTTTCATAATAATTTAATAAAAACAGTACTTTGGATTTCACAAATTAAGATTTTATTGGAAATTCATGATTTTCTGGTTTTCTTCTCAAAACTTAAGGAACAAAGATAGATTAAGTAGGCTAATAAATAAGGCTAGGATGTTTAGATTTAAATAGGTTGGAGATCCGCTATAACTATGAAGATGTGAAAAGTTTCATTTGAATACCTGTAAAATTATAGCGATAGCGTATCTCCAAAGGGCCAGTTCAGAGCTCGTCTACTGCGTGCAGTGTAATTAAATTAATTCTCTCGCCCAAAATATTTAACTTAGCCACGACAAAATTTTATTATCAATACTTACCTGCGTGCTGAATGCACATTTAAATTAAGAGCTTTATCGGCCATCAGCAAGAGAAGCTATGATTTATTAGGTAACTTAAAGTGGTGCATTACTAGCCCAGCGGCTAGTCGGGAGAGCCGATTTGATCAGGCGTTCCCTTAGCCATCCGCACCGCGGCTTTATATACACTCCTGGAAATTGAAATAAGAACACCGTGAATTCATTGTCCCAGGAAGGGGAAACTTTATTGACACATTCCTGGGGTCAGATACATCACATGATCACACTGACAGAACCACAGGCACATAGACACAGGCAACATAGCATGCACAATGTCGGCACTAGTACAGTGTATATCCACCTTTCGCAGCAATGCAGGCTGCTATTCTCCCATGGAGACGATCGTAGAGATGCTGGATGTAGTCCTGTGGAACGGCTTGCCATGCCATTTCCACCTGGCGCCTCAGTTGGACCAGCGTTCGTGCTGGACGTGCAGACCGCGTGAGACGACGCTTCATCCAGTCCCAAACATGCTCAATGGGGGACAGATCCGGAGATCTTGCTGGCCAGGGTAGTTGACTTACACCTTCTAGAGCACGTTGGGTGGCACGGGATACATGCGGACGTGCATTGTCCTGTTGGAACAGCAAGTTCCCTTGCCGGTCTAGGAATGGTAGAAAGATGGGTTCGATGACGGTTTGGATGTACCGTGCACTATTCAGTGTCCCCTCGACGATCACCAGTGGTGTACGGCCAGTGTAGGAGATCGCTCCCCACACCATGATGCCGGGTGTTGGCCCTGTGTGCCTCGGTCGTATGCAGTCCTGATTGTGGCGCTCACCTGCACGGCGCCAAACACGCATACGACCATCATTGGCACCAAGGCAGAAGCGACTCTCATCGCTGAAGACGACACGTCTCCATTCGTCCCTCCATTCACGCCTGTCGCGACACCACTGGAGGCGGGCTGCACGATGTTGGGGCGTGAGCGGAAGACGGCCTAACGGTGTGCGGGACCGTAGCCCAGCTTCATGGAGACGGTTGCGAATGGTCCTCGCCGATACCCCAGGAGCAACAGTGTCCCTAATTTGCTGGGAAGTGGTGGTGCGGTCCCCTACGGCACTGCGTAGGATCCTACGGTCTTGGCGTGCATCCGTGCGTCGCTGCGGTCCGGTCCCAGGTCGACGGGCACGTGCACCTTCCGCCGACCACTGGCGACAACATCGATGTACTGTGGAGACCTCACGCCCCACGTGTTGAGCAATTGGGCGGTACGTCCACCCGGCCTCCCGCATGCCCACTATACGCCCTCGCTCAAAGTCCGTCAACTGCACATACGGTTTACGTCCACGCTGTCGCGGCATGCTACCAGTGTTAAAGACTGCGATGGAGCTCCATATGCCACGGCAAACTGGCTGACACTGACGGCGGCGGTGCACAAATGCTGCGCAGCTAGCGCCATTCGACGGCCAACACCGCGGGTCCTGGTGTGTCCGCTGTGCCGTGCGTGTGATCATTGCTTGTACAGCCCTCTCGCAGTGTCCGGAGCAAGTATGGTGGGTCTGACACACCGGTGTCAATGTGTTCTTTTTTCCATTTCCAGGAGTGTATAAGAACGCTGCGCGAGGAAGCAAGGCCCAGTTCTCTCCAGACGCTGAATAACACGCCATCTATGTCGGGAGTCGCGTCGCGTCGGTATCATTGCTACAAACAGCCTCGGATGCCGTATTAAGTTACTCGAGATACGCGTAACCATAAAATCATTTGCGAGTGAAGTGTTAATTCTGGGATGATTTTCATTATCTAGCTTCAGTTTGCGTATTGTCGTATTTTCACGTGCCGTCGCGGGACAGACATTCTACCAATTATTTAGCGTGGCGTTTGATGACACTAATCATCAAATTTTGGCGAGCATTCATTTTAACATTTAATTCGAACATTTATAGTTGCATCAGCGCATTAGACTCTGAACTGCTCTGTTAGTTAGGTTGTATGGATACTTTTGTTTTTCATCTGTGACTTTCAGAATATACTCAACTATTTTGGAATATCGTTTTTGATTATAAATCCCGGACAATCTCCTAATTCCTCAGAGCTATAAGCTGCAGCTATAATTGTATTCTCAGATGAAGTGGGCACTAGGAATTCTAATTACAGGCTTCACGTTTTGCTAATCACTTTCTGGTTGCTAAAGTGTAATTAGAGAGCCAGTGTTGAGAACGGCGAAAGACAGCATAAATAACATTCTAAATAATAGGAACTGATTTTACATTCAAACATTTATACAACAGTAAAAATATTCTAACCGCCGCCCCACAGTAGGAAACCGGAATTTGGTTGCAATAATTATAAGTCTTTTGTTTGAAACTGACAAACAATTTTTTATTCAAACTAATCTCCATTGCTATTTATACATTTCTCCCACCTATCCAGCAGGCTGTCAATGCCACGCCAAAAGAAACAGCACTTCTTTTGAAGCGAACCACTCGACCAGACTTTTCCGTACATTTTCATACGGATTGAAGCGTTGTTCATCGAGAGTTAAGGAATTCTGCTACCTAGGCAGGAAAAAACCCATGACAGACGGAGCGTGGAGGAAACAAAAAGCAGTCTAGCACTGGCAGGAAGAGCGAGTCTACTAGTATCAAAATGGTTCTGAGCACTATGGGACTCAACATCTGAGGTCATCAGTCCCCTAGAACTTAGAACTACTTAAACCTAACTAACCTAAGGACATCACACACATCCATGCCCGAGGCAGGATTCGAAACTGCGACCGTAGCGGTCGCGCGGTTCCAGACTGAAGCGCCTAGAACCGCTCGGCCGCGCCGGCCGGCTACTAGTATCAGACATAGGCCTTAATTTAAGGAAGAAATTTCTGAGAACGGACGGCTGGAGCGTTGCAGTGCACGGTATTGAAACAGGGACTGTGGGAAAACCCGAAAAATAAAGAGAATCGAATGTAGTGCAACAGAAGAATGTTCAGAATTAGTTGGGCTGGTGAGGTAAGAAATGAGGAGGTTCTCTGGAGTTTCGACAAGGAGAGAATACATTGAAACAGTGACAAGAAGGTACAGTATAGTTGGAAATCTGTTATCACATCAGGAAATAACGTTAGTGGTACCATAGGGAGCTGTAGAGGGTAAAATCTGCAGAGGAAGACGGAGATTGATATGCATACACTACATACACCGAAAAAAAAAAATCGCGATACCAAGAAGGAGCTGTCCGATATAAACTAATGTTGCTAACAGTATTTTTATATCTGAAAGATGATGTCTATCAAAATTTCACGCCAGTTGCATAAGAGTGGAATAAGTAACGCCAGTATGAGGATGCGAATCAGGTTTGCAATAAATACAAGTTGTAGCGGTCGTGAGCATTAGTTACCTTTGAGACGGGAAGTGGTGAGCTGCTGTTAGTGAAGAATGCCTCTAAGGCGGCAAAGATGCCGTTATCAACGCCTCACTGGGTTTGAACGAGGTCGTGTACTAGGGCTAAGCGACATTGGCGAAAGACTTGGCAGGACTGTAGCCACTGTACGTGACTGCTGGCATCGGTGGTGACGAGGTCGCAAGAAGAGTGGGCTCCAGACGGGGACGTGCCACGACCTACAGGAAGACCATGGTGTTCAGCGTGTGGCTCTGGCACATTGTGCTACGTCTGTAGCAGAAATCTGAGCTGCAGTTGACACCACAGTGACACAACGAACTCTTAAAAATCGGTTCCTTCAAGGCAGCTCAGATTCAGACGCCTCGTAGCGAGCATTCCACTGACTCCAAATCACCGCCATTTGCGACTTCAGTCGTGTAAAGCGCGAGCTGACTGGAGTCTAGGGTGGAGGCCTGCTATCTTTTCTGATCGAAGGTGGTTCTACCGCGGTGCTAATGATGGCTGTGTGTTGGTGAGCAGAAGGCCAGTTGATCGCCTGCAAAAAAATGGTTCAAATGGCTCTGAGCAGTATGGGACTTAACTTCTAAGGTCATCAGTCCCCTAGAACTTAGAACTAATTAAACCTAACTAACCTAAGGACATCACAAACATCCATGCCCGAGGCAGGATTCGAACCTGCGACCGTAGCGGTCGCGCGGTTCCAGACTGTAGCGCCTAGAACCGCTCGGCCACTCCGGCCGGCCGATCGCCTGCAGCCAACTGTTCTGCGTGGCTAGACACACTGGAGTTTTACATGTTCATTTCCCTTTACGTGGTGAATTACCCTCCATTATACGTATATATTTTCTGTCTCTTCTTTTTCGTACTGCGACGTCGGCATATATACCTGAGGTATCGTTGTCGGTTCTGCGTTGCTATCGATTCTGATGACAACAACCCTACCACTGGACTGTTCACAGTAAGTCACTCTCTGCCATGACTTGCTGTTCATAACAAATCCTTCTATGCTGCTGTTGATATTAACGCTATACTCATCTGTTCAGAAATCTATGCTGCTGTTGATATTAACGCTATACTTATCTGTTCAGAAATCTTAGTCTTCCTCGCAGGTCACTTCTCTGAGCCTCACTGTATCTGGATTGAACCTTTGCATTCGCGTCTTCAGATTTTCTAGCTCTCCTGCCACTTCAGACATTCTACGCCCCGACTCGTTAGACGTTATCTTTTCGTCGGTTATTGCATCATTTCCCTCACGGTCTCCTCCCCCTTGGCAGTCCCCTCCCAGAGATCCCAATGGAGGACTAGTCCGGAATCTTTTGCCATTGCAGAGATCATCACGACACTTTTTCAATTACAGGCCACATGTCTTGTTGGTACATGTCATGTTTCAAAAAGATACATATTTAGTTACTGTCTCCCTCAGTATACTCCGTGCCTCTTCTCCTGTGTCCCTACAACGTTGCATGTGAATTTGCCATTCATGGGAGCAGTGCTTGAAGTCTTCCTTTGTGAACTTCTTGATGACATGTGCCGCTTTCTCTTTTACTCCTTCAACGCACTGAAATCTTGTTCCTTATTAGAGATTTGACCTTGGGGAACAGATCATTCACATAGTGTTAGACCAGGTGAATAATGTGTGTGGCCTAATACTAAAATTCGTCACTTCGCTTGAAACCTCTTAACACACTATTGCAGTATGAGCCGGTGTGTTGTCTAGGTGCAGAACCCGTGACTTGGTGGTCCACAATTCGGTTCCTCTTTTTCATTATTTTCTCACAGAGTCTTCTCATTGATTGTGTAAAACTTTCCTTACGTATGTTTCATCTATTTCTACAGTTACAGAAATCGACCGAATACTCAACCGACGGTCAGATCGAATGATATGAGCAACTTTTGCGATATTTTCACCAGTTTTTGACGTCGAAGGGCGTCCGGGGCCTGAGTCACCTTGAACGTCTTCTCCGCCCTGTTGGAAACTCTTGAACGAATAAAAAATTCGACTACGTGATAGTCAGTCTTCGCCATACACTTTTTTGTAGTAAAAGATCGTTTCAGTTGCAGTTTTTCCAAGTTTCATGTGAAACTTAACAATTATTAACTCTATTATCATACTTACCATTTTAATTATGAAACAAAATAACAGCTCTTACACAAACGGAAGCCGTGCGCACACTGATATGTCTACAGACACCAGAGATGCCGCATTCGACGGCTATTGGTGTTTCATCTCTGGCCCATGTATATTTATCTGTGAGAGTAAGTAGACCGCCTGTGAGTGTTGCGACGCAAATAGTTCTCACTTTGAACACAGTTATTAAAAAATTGACCAATAGAAATGTGTCAGCAAATAGTCTCCACTGTAAGAATTTGTAGCGTATGGCAACCCTGTCAGCAACTGTGACAGACTAATATATTGAAAAATCATCCTCAGTTGCGAAAAATTTTCTGGTCTTCACCCTGGTTTCGGCTAGAATAATCTAGCCTTCTTCAGCAGCATAACATTTCTATAACATGGCAGAGTAAGGCACAGTCAACATTAAAAAACGTTACTATAGGTTTTAATTTTTAATGTTGACTGTGCCTTACTCTGCCATGTTATAGTAATTTTATGCTGCTGAAGAAGGCTGGATTATTCTAACCGAAACCTGGGTAAAGACCAGAAAATTTTTCGCAACTGAGGCGGTTTTGGACTATATTGGCCTCCACTGTCTTTTTATTCAGTCTTTGGGTTCATTTATTTAATTTATTATTGCAGTGCATGATTTTGCGGGTGTGCAAATATGTAGGGGATTTCAAAAAGATAGCAGAAAGAATTTATCATTTAAAAAAAGAACATTTTATCCGGGAAATTCTAACAGTTTTGTCGGTAACAAACATTCCTTACGGACGTCAGATTGCTACATTTATGGAAAATGGATATCCGTGAAATTGTGCAGTATTTAGCGAGCCCCACTGACGGAGAGCCCATTACGCGTCGGCGGCGTCGCGGTGGCGAGTGATAACATGGCAGTCCACGTGGCGGCAGCGCGGACGCTGTCTCTTGGACGACAGATGCCGATCGTTGAGGGGCAGCGAGTCACCAACTTTCCCCTGATCACACGAACGGGTCGAGACAGCGCCTGCGCTGTCACTGCTGGTCAGAGTCGGGTACAAAACGCGCTCGAGTACGGCTCCGCGGGCGCCGTCGGTGTTGTGCGGCGGCTGCCAGACTGAACGGTCGCCCGTGTGTGACGGACGTACTCAGTTACGGTCGCGGTTTGTTTACAGTGCTGTATTTCTAGAGGAGGCCGAAATGCACGCGTTTATATACACGCAGACTGGCGTGAGGTCTGGAACAGGACAATGTCTTTAGAATTGCAATAAAGTACGAAAATCTTGTAATACTTAACTTTAATCCACATTTGTAGAACATCGCTCTTGATGATACATGCTTCACAATATTAATTGTCAGGCTATGGCGCCCTGCTAGGTCGTAGGCAAGTGACGTAGCTGAAGGCTATGCTAAACTGTCGTCTCGGCAAATGACAGCGTGTGTAGACAATGAACCACCGCTAGCACAGTCGGCTGTCCAACTGGGGCGAGTGCTAGGGAGTCTCTCTAGTCTAGACCTGCCGTGTGGCGGCGCTCGGTCTGCAATCACTGATAGTGGCGACACGCGGGTCCGACGTATACTAACGGACTGCGGCCGATTTAAAGGCTACCACCTAGCAAGTGTGGTGTCTGGCGGTGACACCACAATCGGTATGAGCGGTAGTGTGACAACTTGATTCGCTGCTCAGAATACTTACGATAAAGTGATATCACGCTTTATTTAAGTTGTGTCTTAGCACTTTACAAAAAAATGGTTCAAATGGCTCTGAGCACTATGGGACTCAACTTCTGAGGTCATTAGTCCCCTAGAACTTAGAACTAGTTAAACCTAACTAACCTAAGGACATTACACACATTCATGCCCGAGGCAGTATTCGAACCTGCGACCGTAGCGGTCGCGCGGTTCCAGACTGTAGCGCCTAGAACCGCTCGGCCACCCTGGCCGGCAGCACTTTACACACACAACAGATTGTGTAATCACTAAGTGTAAACATTCAGTAGAAACTATGCTGTGGAAGGTCTAACAGCACTCAATGAAACAAGGTGTCACTTAAATAGTACTGAAGTGGTATTTAAATGGGAATATTTTAGGGTAGACTTACCGTGACTGTTGTTGACATCAAATGAAACAAGTCTACCGTTAGCAGTCACTGTTTATTTGTCTCCAAGACGCGTTTCAAAGGTTTAAACCTCCATCATCAGGTGGATTTACATTTGTTAGTATGACATGTATGTGTTCTGTGTTACCATTTGTTGGAGGAACTTTTGGCACTATTTCATAACATCGTTTTGTGTTTCTTTGACAAAAACTAAATATATATCTAACGGTAAAAATAAAATAAATAAAATAGAGTACCTCCAGTGGTCACAGGTTCCTTTCACTGTTGTACACATGTATACTGTCATATTTTGTAAACAAATATGACGTCTGGAAATTATTAGGTGCAAGGATCATATAACAGAAAAGAAACATTACCCCCAAGTGCAAAGAATATGCATCACAACAACATTATTACAGAATAACGTTTAAAGGACTTTGGAGATATTTGTTTTAAGGTGCTGAATACATGTGTTGAAGTAAATATTTCAGGTGGTATCTCAATCCAATTTCGTCAAGTTTACACAGCTTAAACTTCCTACTCGTTTATATAATCAGGTGATACGTTGCAATCTTTAAGTACAATAGTTATGTTGGCTACAGTGATAAAATTATACGTAAATAACAATTTTGCTTGGGATACACAGATCGGAATCAAAGATTGGAGGCAGAGGGAGAAGAGGAGAAAGAAAGAAAGAAAGAGAGAAGGAGCGTGGAAGGAGTGATTGTATGAGAGCAAACTTCCCAGTGCAGGGTGTTCTTAAGATTATATCTGTTACATGTAATTACTGCCTACAGGGTGGGGTAATTCATTGGTTAATGCTTTAAAATATGCAGATAGATGTACAATTTACACCACTAGCTGATGTACATGTAGTTTCAAGCTGACAGGGGGAACAAGCTGTTGGTGTCATGGTATATTTGTAAATGAGGTCAATCCCTTCTACATTTGGTGGATGTCGTGGTAACATAACTAAATATTTATGGTAAATGTTAAGGTGGTGACTGTCCGCATGTGTGTAGTCTTTACTAAGAAGTAGATTGTCATTTTCCTAAGATCATAACACTTGCAGTGTCACTTCTTCTGCACCGAAGGGGATATAATCATCATCATTAGAACACGTCGAGAGAGAGAGAGAGGGACAGACGAGAGAGAGAGAGAGAGAGAGAGAGAGAGAGAGAGAGAGAGAGAGAGAGAGAGACAGACAGACATTGCGAGATGTACCTGACGTTGTACATTTCCAACTTCACAGCCCACGAGTACCATCAATCTCATACAACCTTCTGCCGGGGCTCATTTTTCAAAGTGATGAAAATGTTTTTACATGTTCTCGCAGATATCTGATCATTTGTCGCACATTGTAGGTGATACAAAAATATTAATTATCTTGGCTTAATGCCGAGTAAATGACTCTCCCGCAGTGTCACATTTTCTTTGTTACGAATCATGTTTAAACCTTTGTAAACTCTAACCTCCAGCATTTCAATGGGTCTTAGTGTGGCGGCGAAAGTTTCCACGGAGAGAGTAATTATGTTCCGGACAGAGGCCCATTCAGAGCAAAAAAGTGCGCCCACGTTCAAAGTGTTTTCGTTGCTCTGAGCACAATGGGACTTAACTTTTGAGGTCATCAGTCCCCTAGAACTTAGAACTACTTAAACCTAACTAACCTAAGGACATCACACACATCCATGCCCAAGGCAGGATTCGAACCTGCGTCCGTAGTGGTCGCGTGGTTCCAGATTGTAGAGCGTAGAACCGCTCGGCCACCTCGGCCGGCAAAGTGTGTTCGTGATTTTTCGTTGGATCTACAAGAGACTTGAATCACTGAATTTGTCTCATTGGGTCTGGTATTATGGGGGAAAAAATTAGCATTGCTCCATTTAGAAGAAGAAAAGTTTTCTTGGTAAAAGCTTTCTAAAGCCAAGATCGCATAAATATTTATTTATAAATAATCAGTTTTGACAGACTCTGCTATCATATTCAGGTCTTCAAAATTTTATGTTATAAATTGAGTCCATTTTGTGATCGATCTCACCCGTCATGTAGATAATATATAGCACATAATGTAAAGGTTTGTCGTAAATAAAACATTTGAAATCAAGAAGCATCATGTGCGCATGGCCATGTGCGATCTTGGCTTTAATAAGTTTTTACCAAGAAAATGAGATCGCTCCTTATAATTTCTCAGCATCAGGAAATTCAATCAGAAACAGGTTACATTAGGTAAGCTTTGCGTCTGGCCCAAGCCGCGTGTGTGAGAGAATGTAGCGGGAGGTGATTTAGTACCGTGGAGGGATGTTGGTGAGCGAGAGATATAGGGACGACGAGGCGCGCAAACACGTGTGGCTCCCGCCTTTCCTGTCAACAGTCTGGAGATGTCGCCGGCCAGGCCGACATTCAGTGCCAAACACACACACACACACACACACACACACACACACACACACACAGGCGATTGCCGGCCCCGGCTGCTGCACAGTGAAAATGGAGCCCGTGTTTGCAGAGCCGGCAGTGGCGCGAGTGCTTTGGGAGGCTGGCTGGCCGGCTGCAGGCTGGAGGGTAGGAGGGGGGGTGGGGAGGGGACGACGCAAACACTTGCCGGGAGGATCCGTCAGGCTTCCACAGCGGCACGGCCACGCCCACCAAGCTGCGTCTGCGTCCTGTCAACACGAGTACACTCACCTCACACTGCTGCACTTGCACTGATGAGGAAAAACATCGTAGGCACCTGCATAAATTTTTATCGGCTTAAAATGTTCCTTATGGAGTCTAATTTTAAGATTAATTCTGTTGTGGGTTGGCAGGAGAGCCAACACCGGGTTACAAGAGGAAGCCGAAAGGCACGCGTTTTAGCTCACGCAGGCTGGCGTGAGGTCTGGAACAGGACAAGGAAATTAGAATTTAGAAAAAAACGGACGTAGCTGGTGGAATACTTAACTTTAATTTATTAATGGTGAACGTCGGTCTTGACGGTACATTATTACAGTATCAATAGTAACTGGTGCTGAAGGCTATGCTATCGTCTCGGCAAATGAGAGCGTATTTTGTCAGTGAACCATCGGTAGCAAAGTCGGTTGTACAACCTTGCCCTCCAATGCTAAATTTGTAATCCCTTGATGCCTCAGAACATGTCCTACCAACCGGTCCCTTCTTCTTGTCAAGTTATGCGACAAACTCCTCTTCTCCCAAATTCTATTCAATACCTCCTCATTACTTATGTGATTTACCCATGTAATCTTCAGCATTCTTCTGTATCACCACATTTCGAAAGCTTCTATTCTCTTCTTGTCTAAACTATTCATCGTCCACGTTTCACTTCCATACATGGCTACACTCCATACAAATACTTTCAGAAACGACTTCCTGACATTTAAATCTATACTCGATGATAACAAATTTCTCTTCTTCAGAAACGCTTTCCTTGCCATTGCCAGCCTACATTTTATATCCTCTCTACTTCGTCCATCATCAGTTATTTTGTTCCCCAAATAGCAAAACTCCTTTACTACTTTAAGTGTCTCATTTCCTAATCTAATTCCCTTAGCATTCGACTACATTCCATTATCCTCGTTTTGCTTTTGTTGATGTTCATCTTATATCCTCCTTTCAAGACACTGTCCATTCCGTTCAACTGCTCTTCCAAGTCCTTTGTTGTCTCTGACAAAATTACAATATCATCGGAGAACCTCAAAGTTTTTATTTCTTCTCCGTGGATTTTAATAGCCACTCCGAACTTTTCTTTTGTTTCCTTTATTGCTTGCTCAATATACAGATTGAATAACATCGGGGATAGGCTACAACCCTGTCTCACTCCCTTCCCAACCACTGCTTCTCTTTTATACCCCTCCTTATAACTGCCATCTGCTTTCAGTACTATTTGTAAATAGCTTTTCGCTCCCTGTATTTTACCCCTGCCACCTTCAGAATTTGAAAGAGAGTATTCCAGGCAACATTGTCAAAAGCTTTCTCTAAGTCTACAAATACTAGATACGTAGGTTTTCCTTTCCTTAATCTTGCCGATATAATCTTATAAACTCTCAAACAGATGTCTGTCGGATAGTGTTCCACACGAAAGGTGGCATTCCGGTCAACGGACAACCACGCCAGAGATGACATCAGGGCACCCACCAAACGGGATAGTATTTGTCCGGTTGTCTCACATCCACATTCGCTGTGTACACAGTCACAGACGGCGCAATATGGCACAGAGAATGCTCGTACCAGACTCTCTGGGCCTTAGAAAGAACGGAAGCAAGACAGTCACAAACTCATGAGGCCCGATGGCTTGAAGTGAATCGTTCTGTTGTTTCTCGTATGAGGCGACATTTTGTAGAGACCGGTACTGTATCCCAGAGACCAGGACAGGGGCGACCACGAGTGACATCAGAAAGAGTGGACCGTTATCCGGCTGCAAGGGCACGACGTTACCGCCTTAGTACTGCACGGTAACTCGCATCTGACTACGCAGTATCCACAGGACGTGTTGTAGCGACGCAAAATGTTTCGGTAGAGTGGCTTTCACTGTCGGAGACCTGCTGTATGTCTACCCCTGACGCGTCTTCACTGAAGGGGACGTCTAGGGTGGAGCCAATGCCACCTTGGCGGCCGGACTATGGGGCAGATGAGACACGATTTGGTCTGGAAAGTGACTCTTGACGGATTCGCATCTGGAGGGAACTTGGAACACGATTTCGGAACCCAAACACTGTGTAAAGAGACCGATATCGAGGAGGATCCCTAATGGTGTGAGTAGAGATTATGTCGACCACTCGAAGACCTCTTCATTAAATTGTATGGCTGAATCGGAATGGTTTAACCGCTGTCCGGTACCGTGACGATGTCTTGGGACCTCATGTATGATTTTTGCGAGGTGCTGTGAGCCCAGACTTCGTACACATGGACGATAATGCTCGACCTCATAGAGCATGAGTGGTAGATGTTTCTTGAAAATGGAAGATACTGCACGCGTGACATGGCCTGCTCGCTCTCCCGGTTTAAATTCCATAGTGCTGTAAGGGATAACTACGAAGACGGGTTGCATAACGTCAGCATTCACCAACCACACTCAAAGACCTGCGAACAGCTTTGGAGGATGAGTGGGCGTTACTGCCTCAACGTGAGATGGATGACGTCATTCACAGCACGCCCCGACGTTGTCAGACCTGTATTGCTGCTTCACAATTCTCTATTATTCCAATCTCGTATAGCGCGTGGAAAGAATGAGCACTTATATCTTTCCGTACGAGCTCTGATTTCCCTTATTTTATCGTGGTGATCGTTCCTCCCTATGTAAGTCAGTTTCAACAAAATATTTTCGCATTCGGAGGAGAAAGTGGGGTGACGGGAATTTCGTGAGAAGATTCCGTCGCAACGAAAAACGCCTTTCTTTTAATGATGTCCAGCCCAAATCCTGTATCATTTTTGTGACACCCTCTCCCATATTTCGCGATAATAGTAAACGTGCTGCCTTTCTTTGAACTTTTTCGATGTACTCCGTCAGTCTTATCTGGTAAGTATCCCAAACCGCGCAGCAGTATTCTAAAAGAGGACGGACAAGCGTAGTGTAGGCAGCCTCCTTAGTAGGTCTGTTACATTTTCTAAGTGTCCTGCCAGTAAAACGCAGTCTTTGGTTAGCCTTCCCCACAACATTTTCTATGTGTTCCTTCCAATTTAAGTTGTTCGTAATTGTAATACCTAGGTATTTAGTTGAATTTACGGCTTTTAAATTAGACTGATTTATCGTGTAACCGAAGTTTAACGAGTTCCTTTTAGCACTCATGTGGATGACCCCACACTTTCGTTACTTAGGGTCTGAAATCACTTCTGTTTTACTCGATGACTTTCCGTCAATTACTACGAACTGTGACCTCTCTGACAGGAAATCACAAATCCAGTCACGTAACTGAGACGATATTCCATAAGCTCGCAATTTCACTAAAGCCGCTTGTGTGGTAAAGTCTCAAAAGCCTTCTGGAAATCTAGAAATACGGAATCGAACTGAAATCCCTTGTCAAAAGCCCTCAACACTTCATATGAATAAAGAGCTAGTTGTGTTTCACAGGCAAGATGTTTTATAAACCCATGTTGACTGTGTGTCAATAGACCTTTTTCTTCGAAGTAATTCATAATGTTCGAACATAATATATGTTCCAAAATCCTACTGCATATCAACGTTAACGATATTGGCCTGTAATTTAGTGGATTAGTCCTACTACCTTTATTGAATATTGGTGTGACCTGTGCAACTTCAGAGTCTTTGGGTACGGATCTTTCGTCGAGCTAACGGTTGTATATGATTGTTAAGTATGGAACTAATGCATCAGCATAATCCGAAAGGAACCTAATTGATATATGGTCTGGACCAGAAGACTTGCTTTTATCAAGTGATTTAAGTTGCTTCACTACCCCGAGGAAATTTGCTGCTACGTTACTCATGTTGGCAGCTGTTCTCGATTCGAATTCTGGAATATTTACTTCGTTTTCTTTCTTGAAGGCATTGCGGAAGGCTGTGTATTAGTAACTCTGCTTTGGCAGCACTGTCTGCTATAGTATCTCGATTGCTATCGCGAAGAGAAGGTATTGATTGTTTCTTGCCGCTAACATACTCCATATACGACCAGAATCTCTTTGGGTTTTCTGCCAGGTTTCGAGACAAACTTTCGTTGTGCAGACTGTTATAGGCATCTCGCATTGAAGTGCGCGCTAAATTTCGAGCTTCTGTAAAAGATCTCCAATCTTGGGGATTTTGCGTCTGTTTAAATTTGGTATGTTTGTTTCGTTGTTTCTGCAACAGTGTTCTAACCCGTTTCGTATACCGAGGAGTATCAGTTCCGTCGTTTGTTAATTTCTTTGGTATAAATCTCTCAAGTGCTGCCGATACTATTTCTTTGAATTTAAGCCACATCTGGTCTACACTTTTATTATTAATTTGGAATGAGAGGAGATTTGCCCCCCAGGAAGGCGTCGGTGAATTTTTATCTGCTTTTTTGAATAGGTATATTATACGTTTATTTTTGGAGGATTTGGGGATTACAATATTCAAGCTCGCTACGACGGTCCTGTGTTCACTAATCCCTGTCTCCGTTTTGAGCTCGTTATTAACTCAGGATTATTTGTTACTAAGAGGTCAAGTGTGTTTTCACAACCGTGGGCTCATGAACTAACTGCTCGAAATAATTTTCAGAGAATGAGTTTAGCACAATTTCGGATGACATTTTATGCGTACCTCCGGAATTATACATGTGTTTTCGCCAACATATCGAGGGTAAATTAAAGTCACCACCAACTATTATCGTATGAGTCGGGTACGTGTTTGAAATCAAACTCAAGTTTTATTTGAACCTTTCAGCAACTGTATCATCTGAAATGGGAGGTCGGTAAAAGGATCCAATTATTATTTTATTTCGGTTGCCAACAATGATCTCAGCCCATACTAACTCACAGGAAATATCTGCTTGAATTTCGCGACAAGTTAAACTACTTCTAACAGCAACAAACACGCCACCGCCAACCGTGATTAGCCTATCCTTTCGGAACACCGTTAGGTTCTCCGCAAAAATTTCGGCTGAGCTTATATCCGGCTTTAGCCAGCTTTCAGTGCCTATAACGATTTGAGCATCAGTGCTTTCTTTTAGCGCTTGGAGCTCTGGTACTTTCCCAACACAGCTACTACAATTTACAACTGTTATATCAATGGATCCTGTATCTACGTTCTTCCTGTGTTCAGCCTGCGCCCTTTGTGAATGAAGCCCTTCTTGTGTTTTCCCGAGACCCTCTAACCTAAAAAACCGCCCAGTCCACGCCACACAGCCCCTGCTACCCGTGTAGCCGTCCCCTGCGTGTAATGGACACTTAACCTATTCAGCGGAACCTGAAACCCAACCACCCTTTGGCGCAAGTTGAGGAATCTGCAGTCTACACGGTCGCAGAACCGTCTGAGCCTCTGATTCACACCACTCGGCTCTTTACCAGAGGTCCGCAATCGGCGGACTATGCTGCAAATGGTCGGCTCTGCTTTCATCTTGCAAGCAAGACTGGCAGGCTGTACCACTTCTGTTAGCGGCTCGAAAGCAGAGAGAATCTCTTCTCAACCTAGGTGACACACATCATTGGTACCGACGTGAGTAACCACTTGCAGTTGGCTGCAAATAATCAGAGAACCCACTAGTCTTTCCACCCAGGTTAGAACCCCGTAGGATAACACCCTTTACAGAAATACAGAAATCTATAATGAATACAGAAAGATGCTTCTTTTCTGTTGCAGCACGTTTCAACGTCTGCTAATATCCTGTCCAGCAGTTCAGTAACGTAGAACGTGTATATGGCGTGTTTTCCTTTTACAGAAGCAACATTACATGGAGTTCATTGGCACAGACCGTGCCCTCATATACATGGGACTTGGAAACTGGTTTGTTAACCTGCAACAGGTGTATGTTACACACTGGAAACAACATTTCATCAGCTTATCAAATAATATGCAAGCATCTGTAATGACATCAGTAGCGCCAGACTGCCACAAAAACTATCAGAGGGACACACCAGTCCATTATCTGGCGCCTTGTAAGGATGCCTGTGGTGTTCGTTTTAACACACCATGGACACACTGCAAAGGACTGACCACCTTACCCACGAACCACAAATAGTCCTCGGCATTTCACAGGAGACAGACTGTGCCAACAGTGATCAACAGTTCCAAGAGGCTTTAGAGCAGCTTCTCAGTACGATCATACCTTACTGCAAACGTCGGCTTCATTCGCGCTTACAGTGCCATCACTGCACTGACAGCGCCCGGCCCACCTGCCACGCTTCCGCCTCGCCCCCTCCAGTCAACACTCGCGGCCGACCACCGACCCAGAGGAGCTTCCAGAGCTCCCCAGCCCGAAGGCGACACTTTTCCTCGATTGTAGAGTAGGTAAGTGCCGGCATGGTAGGATGTTAAAACCGCGCGTTACTGCGTGTGGGTCAAGCGCATCGGAGAGCTCGACTGCGACGAATAGGCGTCCTGTTAGTTTCCGATAGTATCACAGAAAGCTTCCGTATCAACTAAAATAGTATTCTCAACTATTTCAACATGATCCCTTTATGGTAACCAGTTTGAAAGCACGTGCTTATCTTGCGTCTGTTTAACTCGTCATATCGCTTATGTTCTACACGGAGTAAAACGTGAGTGCTTGAAAATGACAGATTAATGTATTTATACGAATAGAAAAGGTGTATGAAGTAACCAAAGTAGTGCAAAAACGAATCGTTTGGCAAGCGGAAGCCTGTCGGTCCACAATTTCGTCAGAGTGGCAGTGTTTCGACACCGGCGAAAGAAACGCCAACAGTTCAGTGCTGACAATGCCGATCAAAGGTTTGTTCAGTTTCAACTTTACAAAATACAACTTGAAACTTTAAACACTTGTTTTTTATTTTTAAAAAAAAATCTATCACGTTGCGAGAACTACTACTCAAAGCACCCGGACACCTGGCTGAAAATGACTTACAAGTTCGTGGCGCCCTCCGTCGGTAACGCTGGAATTCAGTATGGTGCTGGCCCACCCTTAACCTTGATGACAGCTTCCATCCTCGCAGGCATACGTTCAATCAGGTACTGGAAGGATACTTGGGGAATGGCAGCCCATTCTTCACGGAGTACTGCACTGAGGAGAGATATCGATGTCGGTCGGTGAGGCCTGGCACGAAGTTGGCGTTCGAATACATCGCAAAGGTGTTCTGTAGGATTCAGGTCAGGGCTCTGTGCAGGCCAGTCCACGTTATGTTCGTGTAACCACTCCGCCACAGGCCTTGCATTATAAACTGGTGCTCGATCGTGTTGTAAGATGCAATCCTCATTCCCGAATTGCTCTTCAACAGTGGGAGGCAAGAAGATGGTTAAAACATCAATGTACACCTGTGCTGTGATAATCCCAGGAAAACAACAAGGGATGCGAGCCCCCTCCATGAAAAACACCACCACACCATAACAGGAGCGCTTTCGAATTTTACTGTTGGCACTACACACACTAGCAGATCACTTTCACTGGTCATTCACCATATCCACACCCTGCCATTGCATCGCCACACTGTGTACCGTCATTCGTCACTCCACACAACGTTTTTCCACTGTTCAATCACCCAACGTTTACGCTCCTCACATCAAGCGAGGCGTCGTTTGGCATTTACCGGCGTGATTTGTGGCTTATGAGCAGCCGCTCCACCATGAAATCCAAGTTTTCTCACCTAACTGTCGTTGTACTTGCAGTGGATCCTGATGCAGTTTGGAATTCCTGCTTGATGGCTTGGATACATGTCTGCCTATTACACATTACGACCCTCTTCAACTGTCGGCGGTCTCTGACAGTCAAAAGACGAGGTGGAACTGTACGCGTTTGTGCTGTACGTGTCCTTTCACGTTTCCAATTCACTATCACGTCGGAAACAGTGGACTTAGGGATGTTTAGGAGCGTGGAAATCTCACGTACAGACGTATGACGTAAATGACACCCACTCGCCTGACCACATTCGAAGCCCGTGAGTTCCGCGGAGCGCCCCATTCTGCTCTCTCACGATGTCTAAGCACTACTGAGGTCGCTGATATGGAGTATGCGGCACCACAGTGCACCTAATATGAAAAAGGTACGTTTTCGAGGATGTGCGGATACTTTTGATCCATAGTGTATATAGATGCAATTGCATTATAGCTCTTTGTGGCGTAAGAGTCGGCGTTTTTATACTGAAGTACATAGGGTTTTAATATATGTTTTACA
Organism: Schistocerca nitens; assembly: GCF_023898315.1. NCBI lineage: Eukaryota > Metazoa > Arthropoda > Insecta > Orthoptera > Acrididae > Schistocerca > Schistocerca nitens. The sequence continues at coordinate 18,653 of NW_026045722.1, forward strand.
TTAGATTTTCGGTACACATTCTCATTTTTTGTCGCAGAAGTTGACTTGTTTCAGGGTGCCGCCATTTTGTGAAAACCATTTTTTTAATATGTATTTGTCTTACATTAAACAACGCCATTACTTTCCAAGCAGCTTTTGATATCATGTTCTTGGTTCAAAATTGTGGCGTTCAGAGCTGGCATCAAATGCCCTCGCACTCATCGATGTGGTGTGGTGTCCTCTGGGTGCCATTTTCTTAGTCAAAAAGATACACAGTACAATCTTAAGGGTGTACAGTAGAGGTCTAAAGTCGGTTTCCTCATTTGTTTGTTATTTTATTGAAAAAACAATAATGAATGTCAGTTTCATAATCGAACGTCACCCTCGTCTACGCCCTTAATGACGCCTTGGGTCACATTTGCAACGCAGTACTTAAGCGATTCAGATATACTCTCTAAGAAAAAGAGGAAAAAAAGAGAGATAAAGCACTGGGAAGGAATTATCGGAATGGGACGGAAATCGGTAGATGTAATGCACATGTACAAAGAAGCAAATGATTGAAATTTCAGAAAAAACTGGATGATTTTTCGACAGGAACAGCTTCACAAATTCATCAAGTCAGTAATGCGATGTTCCATCTCTGGCACTTTCGCAAGCAGTTGCAGGGCGTGGCATTAAGTGATAGACTTGTTGGATTTCATCGTTAGGGACATCGTGCCAAATTCTGTCGGATTGCCGCTTTAGATCATGCAATAACGTGCCGGTTGGAGGGCCTTGCCCATAGTGCTCCAAATGTGGATAGATTCGGCGACTTTTCTGGCCAAGATAGAGTTTGAGCAGTATAAACTCTCGCCCGTGTGTGAGCAGCCATTATCTTGCAGCAACGCAAGCCCAGGATGGCTTGTTTTTAAAGGAAGAAAACTGGGCGTACGACATCGTCGACGTCCCGTTGTGCTGTAAGCGTGCCGTGGATGACAACCAAAGGAGTCCTGCTGTGAACAGAGGTGAACCCCGGACCATTACTCGTTGTTGTCGGGCCGGGTAGAGGCCGGCAGTCAGACTGGTAGCCCACCACTGTCCGGGGCATCTGCAGACACGTGTTCGCTGGTCTTCGGGGCACAATCCAAAGTGGGACTAACCGGCGAAGGCAATTTTGGCCGGCGGGAGTGACCGAGCGGTCCTAGGCGCTACAGTCCGGAACCGCGTGACCGCTGCGGTCGCAGGTTTGAATCCTGCCTCGGGCACGGATGTCTGTAATGTCCTTAAGTTAGTTAGGTTTACGTAGTTCTAAGTTCTAGGGGACTGATGACCTCACATGTTAAGTCCCATTGTGCTCACAGCCATTTGAACCATGTTTTAAGCCAATTTTGTTCCAGTCAGTGGGATTCCAGACCGAATAATTTCTATCTTCTCTTCACTGGTGCACGTTGTTCTCACAGAAACCTTTGACTGAAGACGATTGATAGAATGAGAAAGGTGTATCTTCCGTGTGTTTGTTTACTGTCGACCGAAGCAAGTGGACGAGCTGCATTACGATGGGCAACTGCGCTGTGCACTGTCATACGAGAGTCAGTGTGGGTTTTGTGTTATGTCTTTAATGAGATCATGTTTACCAGAATGGTGAGCTGTGATAAGTTTTTGAAGAAGTCTTGGCGAGTGGATGTGTCCGAGGTGCATTCAAGTTCTAAGGCCTCCGATTTTTTTTTCTAATTAACTACTCACCCTAAATCGATGAAACTGGCGTTACTTCTCGACGTAATCGCCCTGCAGACGTACACATTTTTCACAACGCTTCTTTAGGAGTCTGTTTTGACCACTGGAAAATCGCTGAGGCAATAGCAGCACGGCTGGGGAATGTGCGGCCACGGAGAGTGTCTTTCATTGTTGGAAAAGGTCAAAAGTTACTAGGAGCCAGGTCAGGTGAGTAGGGAGCATGAGGAATCACTTCAAAGTTGTTATCACGAAGAAACTGTTGCGTAACGTTAGCTCGATGTACGGGTCCGTTGTCTTGGTGAAACAGCACACGCGCAGCCCTTCCCGGACGTTTTTGTTGCAGTGCAGGAAGGAATTTGTTCTTCAAAACATTTTCGTAGGATGCACCTGTTACCGTAGTGCCCTTTGGAACGCAATGGGTAAGGATTACGCCCTCGCTGTCCCAGAACATCGACACCATCATTTTTTCAGCACTGGCGGTTACCCGAAATTTTTTTGGTGGCGGTGAATCTGTGTGCCTCCATTGAGCTGACTGGCGCTTTGTTTCTGGATTGAAAAATGGCATCCACGTCTCATCCATTGTCACAACCGACGAAAAGAAAGTCCCATTCATGCTGTCGTTGCGCGTCAACATTGCTCGGCAACATGCCACACGGGCAGCCGTGTGGTCGTCCGTCAGCATCCGTGGCACCCACCTGGATGACACTTTTCGCATTTTCAGGTCGTCATGCAGGATTGTGTGCAGAGAACCCACAGAAATGCCAACTCTGGAGGCGATCTGTTCAACAGTCATTCGGCGATCCCCCAAAACAATTCTCTCCACTTTCTCGATCATATCGTCAGACCGGCTTGTGCGAGCCCGAGGTTGTTTCGGTTTGTTGTCACACGATGTTCTGCCTTCATTAAACTGTCGCACCCACGAACGCACTTTCGACACATCCGTAACTCCATCACCACATGTCTCCTTCAACTGTCGATGAATTTCAATTGGTTTCACACCACGCAAATTCAGCAAACGAATGATTGCACGCTGTTCAAGTAAGGAAAACGTGGCCATTTTAAGTATTTAAAACAGTTGTCAATCTCGCCGCTGCCGGTAAAATTCCATCTGCCGTACGGTGCTGCCATCTCTGGGACGTATTGACAATGAACGCGGCCTCATTTTAAAACAATGCGCATGTTTCTATCTCTTTCCAGTCGGGAGAAAAAAAATCGGAGGCCTTAGAACTTGAATGCACCTCGTATTAACGGATAAACTCTATTTAAAAAGGATACCCTGCAGTTGATATCTTGGTAACGAGCGAGGATACGGCAAAGTCAGTTTTGCTGGTTAATATTGCCCTGTCAGCTAAACAACATTTGGTTCATACATTTTTAAATTTGCTTCTGGGGAGCATGTTGTTTCTGGCAGTCACGAGAAATTGGGACACTGTGTACAGCAATGGAAGCAGCATATTGGACCTGAGTTGTTCGCCAGGTCTCGCCGTGTTTCCTGTGCTGCTGCCCGCTCACGCTGAATCCAACTCTGGGCAAGGAGTGCAGCTGACGTTGCGACTTTCCTTGGCTCCAGAGAGTTGTAGGAGTAGGCGAATGGCAGGATGACGTCTAGTTTACTGCTGCCTTGCAGAAGGTGCGCCTAAAAGCACGTGGGAAGATGTTTAACCTGTGATAGTGATGCAGGACCCCTTGAGAAATGTAGGCACATTGAACATGATGACACTGCTACAGCAGACTACCTGCTAGTGGAGGTAGGTGGCGTGGCACTGCCGCAAACAGCAAACGACTGGCTCCTCCTACTCTACCTGGTAGTGGAGGTATGCAGTGTGCCCCTACAGCATACAGCATGCTACTGACTCGGTCCACCGTACTTGGTAATCTGGGTAGGCAGCATAGCACTGCAGCAAACAGCATATACTGTCTTGGCCCACGCTACCTGGTGATCGAGGTAGGCAGTGCAGCATTGCAGCAGGCAGCATCCTACAGTGTGGCAGTGCAGCAGACAGCATACTTACAACTGTCTGTGCCTAGCCTACCTGGTAGTGGAGGGAGGCAGTGCAGCACTGCAGCAAACAGCACACTTACTACTGGCTCGGCCTAGCCTACCTGGTAGTGGAGGTAGGCAGTGCGGCACTGCAGCAGCAGGCGCAGCGGCCAGGACAGCAGCAGCAGCGAGCACACCCAGAAGACGGTGGGGCTGTAGAGGGAGGCGCCGACGCCGGGCGCCACCGTCAGCTGCTCGTCGCGGAAGTGCGCCACGTCGAGCCCCTCCCGCATCTCCAGGTAGTCGTCGACGCGCTCGTACTCGCCGAAGAAGCGCGCCCGCTGCTCCTCGAACTCGGCCGCCGCCTCCACATTGGCGAACGCGAAGCCTGCACAGCGATACACTCAGCAGCTCACTGCCGACCCTCTCGGAATGGTTGTCGTAGTAGGATACTGACACCAACAGCTCTCTCTGATCTGACAGGTCAGAGTGGACGGTGGCACTGAAGTAAACATCTACTAGTTTTTGAACTGTCTGCCTTTAGACTTCGTTACTTGATTTTGGAAGAATCCCTTGTGTCAGTGTTACCTGGCTCAAAAGTGGGTGCAAACAAGTGATTACAATTTCATGAAAATTGGATGATTTACTCAATAGAAAGGGATTCACAAATCGAGCAACTCAGTAATGCGTCGGCACACATTTGGCTCCAAACGTTCTCAAATTGGAAGAGGTCTGGATACATTGCTCTCCAAAGGTGTACAAACTCATGCCGTGTGCGGGTCGGCATTATCTTGCTAAAATATGAGGGCAGGATGGTTTGCCATGAAGGACAACAAAACAGGATGTACAATACAGTCCACGTATCAGTGTGGTGGTGGTGGTGGTGGTGGTGGTGGTGTAGGGGTGCCGTGGATGACAACCAAATGGATCCTGCTATAAAATTAAATGGGCCCCTGACCATCACTCCTGGTTGTTGGGACGTATGGTGGGCGACTGTCACATTGGTATCCCACCACTGTCCAGGGCGTCTCCAGACACGTCTCGGTCGCCATTAGGGCTCTGCTCCAGTCAATGAGATTACAGGCCTAAGACGTGCCTGGAGAAACACTGGACCCCAGTGGGACATAACTCGACTGTCGCTCAGCATACGGCTTGACAACCAGCAGTGATGGTCTGCGCTGTGGTGTCGTCTCATTTCACAGCAGGACTCCTTTGGTCGTCATCCGTGGTGCCCTTAGACCACAGCGGTACGTCGACGATACTCTACGCCCCGTTCCGTTGCCAGCCTCAGTTTACACTTCGGCAAGATAACGGCTGCCCTCATAAGGCGAGACTTTATACAGTAAGAGGGATCAAAATCTGCTACCGTACACAGTTTTAATTTCTCAACGAGGCTATGAGTTGCAGCCTCGTGACATTAAATTGTACTGGAAGAACACAGATACCAACGTTAACGTTTTTGGATGACGTAGTCTGTGATGCCAGAGATTAACTAGACTTGTGCAACGTCTTGAAACCGACAGACAGACAGCACAGAATACGGCTGAAGGATAAATAAAACAAAGACGTATGTAACAAGGCGTTTTGACAGAGAAGTGGACGCAGTCAAATAATTCCGTCACCTGAAGAGATTATTGCGTGGAAGTGACAAGCGGAACATGGAAAAATCCAGGGAAGATGGAAGGGGAGGCATTTCAAATGTAATACCAAGAAAGCATGTCGTCCATGTAGTGGCCTCATCTCCTTCCTCTGCAATTTCTTAATTAGGCCAGTTGCCGTGTCCCATAGTTCCCATCTTTTTGTCAGTCTCGAATGATCCCCTTTTCTTTTTGGTTTAAAGTTCTTTATGTGACGTGACAGTTTCTCTCGATGAATTTTTGTAAGCATTCGTTCCATTTCTTTTTTGTTTTCATCCTATTTTTCTTTCACACTCCAGCTTTTCAACTGCGTTCGATTATCTTCATTTCGTATTTTATTTATTCGTTTACATCCCCTCACCGCTCTAAGAAATCTCGCTTCTGTTCCTTGTATTTGTTTTTCTTGTCTTTTCTTCAATACCAAAGAATCACGTTCATGTAATAGGGTTGGAAATGCGACTGTTTCATAAATTTGGACTTGTGTTTCTTTCCCTGTTTTATGTTTTAGGGCTATGATAGTTGTTCCATAGATACTTCCAAATCCATTCGACTTAATCTGCATATCTTATTCGTATTCATCCGATATTTTGCATATGGGTATTTTAAAATATTTCACTCCTTCAGTGGTTTTTCACCAAGTACTATCTTAGATTTCACTGAATATATTCCACAAAATGTCATTGACGTCGATTTACTAGAAGATATATTCGTGTTGTACTGCTACTTATATTATTTTGTTGATAAATTCCATTTTCTACATTACCACCTCTTGAAAAAAATCAGTGCTTTCAGCTTTACTGACTAGTTTTACCCTAGTTTTTTATCCTAGAATTTATTGGTAGGCAGATAAAGTATGAAACGAAATAGTAAAAAGAATAGGTGAGGAACTAAGTGTAAGGAAGAGCCTTAGAAGGTAAAGGAACAGGTTAGTGAGACACATGCTATACCATCCAGAAATGGTTACCCTGGCTCTGGTAGAAGCGGTACAGGGTAGTAGGAGCAAGCGGGTAGTAGACTATACTAAAAAGATGGTTGAGGAGGTCGACTGTAGCAGTCGTGCGGAGGTGAAAAGATAAGCGCGAGACGGGAAAACGTGGAGTCCCGCGTGAAGGCCGACCCCTCTGAAGCGGCCAGTGCTGCAGCGGCAGCCAGAGATCGCGCAGTGGCGGTACGCACCCTTGCTGAAGCGTATCTTGGTGAGCGGGCAGTCGGCGTCCAGCTTGAGCTCCCGCGAGATGTCGCGGACGCCGCAGTAGCTGTAGGAGAAGCAGGCGCCCGCCGCGTGAGAGTTGACGCGCTCGTAGTAGACCTGCGTCGACGTGAAGGCGTCGCCGTGCCGGTAGCGCGTCACCTGCCGCTTGCGGCGCACGTAGTGGTAGCACACCGCCTTCCACCTGCACACCACACCGTCTGCTGGACCTTCTCGCACTGCGGCAGGCAGCAGCCCACTCAGCAAGAAACAACCGATAGCCATGTTCAGCTAAACAGAAAGTGCAGTTTCAGTGTAATAAGCTACCGCAGGGATCAGTTATGGGACCATTGTTTTGTATATTGCAGTAAAATGACCTGCTGCCATCATGGAGGTATACTCCATACAACATGAAGAAGTGTCATAGAGAGGGAAATCCCTGCCCATCGAAACAGCAAACACTGTGGAATTCATATGAGCTACCACAGGGATCAGTTTTAAGATCTACGTGTTCACTCTTTCCGCGCGCTATACGAGAATGGAATAATAGAGAATTGTGAAGGAGTTTCGATGAACCCTCTGCCAGGCACTTAAATGTGATTTGCAGAGTATCCATTAGATGTAGATGTAGAACACTATTTTTCTTTACATATACACACATCAAAAAAAGTTTTGCATCACCTCGGTTCCGAGAGTTGCGGAACCTGTACAGAAAATAGGAATAGAAATCAACATAAACATCATTTCCCCCCTTTTTATTCCTCATGAAAACCACACACTGCATGTTGTACCAGAGGTGGTGCTCCAGACTGCTGTACACACCGGTACCTCTAATAGCCAGTAGCACGTATTCTTGCATTGATGCATGCCTGTATTCACCGTAGCGTATTATCCACAAGTTCATCAAGGCACTGTTGGTCCAGATTGTCCCATTCCTCAACGGCGATTCGGCGTAGATCCCTCAGAGTGGTTGGTGGGTCACGTCATCCGTAAACAGGCTTTGAAATCCATCCCAGGCATGTTCGATAGGGTTCATGTCTGGAGGACACGCTGACCACTCTAGACGAGCGATGTCGTTATCCGCAAGGAAGTCATTCACAAGATGTGCACGATGGGGGCGCGAATTGTCGTCCATGAAGACGAATGCCTCGCCAATATGCTGCCGATATGGTTGCCCTAGCGGTCAGAGGATGGCATTCACGTATCGTACAGCCGTTACGGCGCCTTTCATGACCACCATCGGCGTACGTCGACCCCACATAAAGGCACACCAGAACAGCAGGGAACCTCCACCTTGCTGCACTCGCCGGACAGTGTGTCTAAGGCGTTCAGCCTGACCAGGTTGCCTCCAAACACGTCTCCTACGATTGTCTGGTTGAAGGCATATGCGACACTCATCGGTGAAGAGAACGTGATGCCAATCCTGAGCGGCATGTTGTTGGGCCCATCTGTACCGCGCTGTACGGTGTCGTGGTGCAATGGTCCACCTTTGGGATCAGTTTTAGCAAAGTTTTTCATCACCCTGTAGAAACATGACGCTTTGTCGCTATGGGGATCAGCATCTTACTTAAAGAGGCATAGGGTAACAGAAAGCTAAACAGCGGATTTAGTTACCCAGTAATCTCTAGGACAATTTTTGGCGTATTTTTCTTTAACTTTCATTAACATGAACTTCTCCCACCACGTTGATCAACAGCTATTGTCAACAGCAACAGAGAGATAAAATCGAACCTAACCAAACAGCAGTTACAACGGCCGCACAATGAGCTACCTCACAGATCAGATGTGGTACCATTTTTGTTTAAGCTCCAGAAATAGTAACTGAAAGTCTGAACGACAGCGAGATTCTCATAATTTCTGCGACACATCTGCTTGAAATAACAGTTAGAAGGGTGTCAGCTGTAGTAAAGCCAGTGTACAGTGACTCGCAGGTCACTTTCGTAGCTTCTGCAGCACCAGTTTTAGCCAATATTTTCTCTCATATAATTTTTGCTTAATTGCACCAATGACAGAAACTATAATTGCTGGTTTGAACCTCTTACTTCATCTCAGTTTATCAGACATTTTCTTCTGCCCACACAGTTCGTAAGTGGAGGATACCGTCCCTTCCATTCCTGACGACTTATTTCCCCTGATACTGTGAGGCATTCGCTGTCATCCTCACACCTTATCAGATTTCGTCTTGAAACCAAACACCACCCTAGGCGGTCCCCAACGGTTCTCAGCTGTCATACATCTTACTGTGCAGTGAGCGTGATCTGCGTATAACTTTGGGCCTCAATTGCAGCCTTTTTTCTCGGGTGTCGTGATTTCTGCTCGTTAACAGTAGTTCCAAATTCGCAAGGCATGCGACAGTGTCTTCTTGGGCCCTACACCTCGAGATTATAGGCATTTACCAAGAGAGGAACACTGCTGAAGTGTTTTTGGATGCATTGTCGAAAGCACTGTCCTGATATCTGCACAAGGGTAAATCAGTTATAAGAGGATTAGAAATGTACATCTAATCGTACACCTGCACCTATATCTATCACCAATGTGTACTCTCTGCGTAACTCTACTGTGTATATATGGCAGTGGGCATTTCGTATGTAATTGTCCCTTCTCTGCGACCATTGGTAAGACGTCCTACATTGTCTAATTTGACCTCTTCCACTAAGTGATCAAAAATATCCGGACACCTGGCTCGAAATGATTTAAAAGTTCCTGGCGCCCTCCATCGGTAATGCTGGAATTCAATATTGTGTTGGCCCACCCTTAGCCTTAATGACAGCTTCCACTCTCACAGGCATACGTTCAGCCAGGTGCTGGAAACTTTCTCGGGGAATGGCAGCCCATTCTTCACAGAGTGCTGCAGTGAGGAGAGGTATCGATGTTGGTCGGTGAGGCCTGGCACGAAGTCGGCGTTCCAAAACATCCCAAAGGCGTTCTACAGGATTGAGGTCAGGACTCTGTGCAGGCCAGCCCATTAGAGGGATGTCTTGTCGTGTAACCACTCCACCACAGACTGGACATTATGAACAGGTGCTCGATCGTGTTGAAAGATGCAGTCGCCATCCCCAACAGTGGAGAGCAACAAGGTGCTTAAACCATCAATGTAGGCTTGTGCTGTGATAGTGCCACGCAAAACGAACAACAGGGGACGCAAGCCCCCTCCATGAAAAACACACCACCATAACACCAGCGCCTCCGAATTTTACTGTTGGCACTACACACACCAGCAGATCACTTTTACTGGTCATTCGCCATACCCACACCTTGCCATTGGATCGCCACATTGTGTACCGTCATTCGTCACACCACACAACGTTTTTCCACTGTTCAATCGTCCAATGTTTACGCTCATTTGGCATTTACTGGCGTGATGTGTAGCTTGTGAGCAGCCGCTCGACCAACAAATCCAAGTTTTCTCATCTTCCGCCTAACTGCCATAGTATTTGCTGTGGATCCTGACGCGATTTATAATTCCTGTGTGGTGGTCTGGATAGATGTGTGCCTATTACCCGTTACGACCCTCTTCGACTGTCAGCGGTCTCTGTCAGTCAACAGACGAGGTCGACCTGTACGCTTTTGTGCTGTACGTGTCCCTTCATGTTTCCACTTCATTATCATATCAGAAACAGAGGACCTAGGGATGTTTAGGAGTGTGAAAATCTCGCGTACAGATGTATGACACAAGTGACGCCCATGGAGCGCCCCGTTCTGCTCTCTCACGATGTCTAATTACTACTCAGGTCGCTGATGTGGAGAACCTGGCAGTAGGTGGCATCACAACGCATCTAATATGGAAAACGTATGTTTTTGAGGGTGTACAGATACTTATGATCGCATAGTGTAATATCTTTAGGAAATATGTATAGTATGAAACTGTGAGCTGGCCTGAGTCCTCTAGAGAAGTACGTTGTCAGAATTTTAACAGGAAACAACAACGTGATGCTCATCCAACTCTTATGGCTGACCTATAAGGTAAGCGACGACCATATGCATGACGGTTTCCTGCTGACTCAACGAACTCTCGAGACCAAACTGGCCGCTCTTCTTTGAATCTTCTAAATTATTTACACCAGTCCTACCTCGTAAGGGCATGTGACTGTCCTTGGGTCCAGAGAGTCGTGGGGTTCAGCAGATATGAAGGAACAGACGCCTTTGGAGATGACTTTAGGACTGATTTGTCGAATAATATTTGGAAAGCGATTTATGGTTGCCCTCCTGTCAGGCATCTTATTGACGAAATCGCACTTCAAAATTTAACCGTTACTTCTACAAGCGCAATCTTCATTTTCCTTATGTTCTCAGTCCACCTAATTTTCAACAACCTCCTACAGCACCACATCTCATACACACAGAGTTGCTTCGTTTCAGAGTTTCCGACAGTCTAAGATTCGCTTTCCCACAGTCCTGTGCTCCAAATATACATTCTCAGAAGTTCCTGTCCTGATTAAAACCTGTCTTGCACATTAGCAGATTTCTCTCGGCCATGAATGCCTTCTTTGCCTGAGCTAGTCTGCCTTTTTATGTCGCCCTTGCTTCATCCATGGTGTGTTAATTGGCTTCCAAGATAGGACCATTCTTTAACTTCGTCCTCAATAATTTTTATATTGAATTCGTCCCCAAATTCAATTCTGCCGCTCCTCGTTATTTTCTCTCAATCTATGTTCTGCACTCCTTAGAGTATTCGTTCCACTGAACATATCCTGTAGTTCTCCTTCACCTTCACTTATGATGGAAATGTCATAAGTGAATTTTATCAATGACATCCTTTCACCGTGAATTTAATCCCACTCTTAAACTTTTCATTTATTTCAGTCACTGCTTCTTCGATGTTTGGGAGACCATGTTGGAGCGGCCAGCCTAACGTTGGGAGCAATTTTTGGAGGTCTCAATGATAAAAAATTTTAGAAAAATTTGAAACCGTTTATTCAGACATTTTTGTAACATTTGTAAATGAAGGTAACATAAAATAACATATTTCGCTCGTTATTTCTTTTGGTATCCCAATAAACTGAATAAGTGTCTCTAAGTCAGTTCTGCGCCTTGCAGGGGGCGGAATGGACAATGATTTTTTTCCCCGATGATACATCATACAAGTAAGCTGGGCTTCATTATCGTCAATATCTGACAGTACGCAAGTTACGAGCCTAACGCTTCCTGAAACTGAAGGCAGGATGGCGATCCAGAAATTCAAGGGCCCAATTTCTCGAGCCATTTTTATTGTTTCAACTCGTGCTCCTTATTGAAAACGCACTGATTTTTCCGCAGGTTTTGTCAGTTGCTGTAAAGGAATTACCCCTTTCCATTTTTATGACTGGTTGTAGTCAAAGTTCCGACAAATTGTTTCTGCGATTTTTCGTGGGCCATCGTTTTGTTAATTACTGATTCAACAATTTATTTCATGTTTTTCGTAGACCAGTGTTTTCTCTCCGTTTTCCTTGCATAATGACGTATCATCTGCAAAACAGAGAGGCAGTCCATGCGGTAGAATTCGTCATATGCGGAATAAAAGATGACCGGGGTGGAATGGACTATGCCAGTATACCATTCTCCCCCAAAAGCATTTCTGTTGAGAAAATATTCAGCGATCACAGTGAACACTTTCTTCCTAACTGCACCGTATCTAATGATAGCTAATAAAATTCTGATTTAGTTGGACTAAACGTTGATTGTTAAGAAAAAACTATGACACTTTTATTTTAGTTTGAAACGGTCCAGAAAGCTATAACAGAACAGCGAATTCGCTCGCTTTTACAGCCACACTACACAACTCGCTTGTAGCAGCCGTTGCAACCTTACTGAAGCAAAACGCACATGGTTTTTAATGACAGTCTTTGCAGATGATGGTTTGTTAATGACAGTCTTTGCAGACGATGGTTTGTTAATGACAGTCTTTGCAGACGACAGCGACACTAGGCGAAATTAAAAGATCGAGACCATTCTATGCCGGTAGTCCGTTCTGCCTCAGTTTCCCCTATAGATTGAGCATTAGGAGTGAAAAGCTGCAACCCTGTCATACACCCTTCCTAATCTCGTTGTTCCCTCTCACTTCTTGTATATCTTGTGCATCACGCATCTTTCCCTGCAGAATTTGGAATATCTTGCACCATTTCACATTGTAGAACCCGGAAGTCCAAACGCCCCTCCAGAAGATTTAATCTGCCCTCAACTCGCTGTCATCAAGGAACGAGGGAGTCGAGACGGAGGCGCGCTGCCCTCTGGTCTCCTGGCAGGGTCGCCAGCGCTACACGGCGCCCGCGTCCGCTTTTAGCCGCCCGGGCGTTCACGCGTGGCCTGCGAGGGCGCTGAGGCGGCTGCCCCGGTCCTTTGTGAGGGCCCCGGGGGCGGAAGGGCGGCGCTCAACCGGAACACCCTTACTTACCGCGCGCCGGCCTCCGCAGCGAATCGCAGCAGCCGGCGACACGGGGTACGGTGGAGACACGCGCTCCAAACACACTCCCCCTCTGAGAACACAGTGCCACTGTTCCCAGGTACTTTCACAACTTTCAGTACAGAACTGTTTTCGCGTGATGTTAAATCTGTAGCAAACGGTTAAGTCATGCTCTTGTATCTAGCCATCGATCTTTGCATACAGTTCTTCGAACACGCTCAGTAGGAGGACTGTAAGATGCTCTTTGAGCGGCCGAGTCACGCCAATGAGAGTCGATCGCAGCACGTGCCTGGTAGGAGCAAAGCAAGCCCTGTTAGGCGGCTATTACTCGAGAGGCGCGGATGTGATAGGATGCTTGATCCTTGTGTAAGAATAGAGTCAAAGTGATCAAAGTCGACTGTTCACTCGTAGACACAGAGCTAGTAACGGGTGCTCATTTTCTTTCTCGTATTACGAGGCTTGCGTGGTGATTTTCACGGTACTTTCGGAACTTTAGGGCGCGTTTTCCATATTCAGATGTTACGTTCAGTGCTTTGTTAAAGTGTTTCATTTTCGAAGCACGGTACAGAATCGGTTTTCTATCAATATGTTCTAATATTACGACCATTTAACCTCGTGAGATTCCCATTCTACGAAATTTCTCTTACTTTTCAGAGGTAGGTAGATCTTCTTTTCTTTATATATTTCACGCAGCGTGGCTTATGTAGCACTTGCCTTGTGCGAAAATGTTGTGTGTGCTAAAGTCGCTTGACGACATTTCGGGATTAATTATTTCTTGTTGCTCTCCTCAAACGTTGTCAAAATCATTGAAACGTATTGACCATTATTTTTATAATTTCTGACGATTTTACGCCCGAGTTGCACTTGGCAATCCAAGTGCCAAATGCCAATCAATTAATTATTTACACTAGTAGATAAAATAATAGAATAATGTTCACAAAAAGGATAAAAATGAAAATAGTGTTCAGTGTAATAATAATAGAACCTAACATCTTTACACTCACTCATCCATGACCCATCCCCAAAATACTGAAACGAAAAGTCAAAACAGCTGTCACCAAAGTTTCAGCCACTCGCTAACAGCTAGTACACGGACCCCACCCCCACCCAAAAAAAAAAAAAAAAAAAAGAAATCTGCTGTATCCCCCTCCCTTTCTCTCTCTCTCTCTCTCTCACTCATACGCGCACACACACGGTATCAACAGCATAAACAGAAGTTAGTAACTAACATATACTTCGTTAGGTTGGCGACACATAGGTAAACATACCAGAGACGATGAAACACATAATGGAGTCGCAATATTTACGCTGTGAAAAGAAGTGTACGGCGAAATAGTTGTATCGAGTGACAGAAGAACGATAGTCCACCACAAAAAAGAGTGAGAAACATGCTGAACAGTGTGTGGATGACAAAAACACGAAGAGGTGAATATAGAATTGTGATAAAAGTGGTAGTGCGAGCTCCAGACCAGATGTGAGGAAACGCAGATCAGCAAATCGTAAGTAATTACATTTTTTTACAAATAATCGCTAAGTGAACTGTTTCATAATCTATAACTAACATAACTGTTATCATTATAGATCCCACTGATAATGGCTTAAAATAGTAGAAGGCGAAACGCGTATAAAATAAAATAAGTAGCAGCAGGAAAAGACAGTTTCATTTGCAAAACAAGTATTTACATGGTTGCTGCGGAGGATGGCCACACAAACAAACTTGTTTCTTACTTTTATTTACATTACACATTTATTAACATACCGAAATTCTAGATAACAAAAATTGAATAATAATTGAATAAAAATAACATTTTTAATTACTAAATGCCTCAAGAAGCCAGTATTCATAACAAGTAAAAATTTGAAGAAAAAATGTAAGACGTCATATAAAACATATACAAAAAGGAATTTTGTTTCATCGTCTTCTATGCGTTCCTATATCACTGACTGGAAACGAAAAGTGAGCATTGTTAGATAACGATCAGCTTGGTTTTAGGAAAGGTACAGGCACCTAGAAGCAGTTTGTCGTCGCAGTTGAAAATAAAGACACTTTAATAGGACTTGCCCACCTAGAAAAAGCGTTCGACAGTGTAAAATGATGCAAGATACCCAAAAGGGAACTTTCAGTGGAAGATCAAGAATGAAGTGGTCGGATTAAAAAGGCTGTAGGATACGGTTGTAGTCTTTCGCCCCTACTGTTCAATCTGTACACCGAAGAAGCAATGGCGGAAATACGAGAAAGATTCAAGAGTGGGATTAAAATTCAGGGTGAAAGGATATCAGTGATAAGATTAGCCGACCACTTTGGTATCCTGAGTGAAGGTGAAGGAGAAATAAAAGATCGTTTGAAAAAAAAGTGGTTCAAATGGCTCTGAACACTATGGGACTTAACATCTGAGGTCATCAGTCCCCTAGAACTTATAACTACTTAAACCTAACTAACCTAAGGACATCACACACATCCATGCCCGAGGCAGGATTCTAACCTGCGACCGTAGCGGTCGCTCGGTTCCAGACTGAAGCGCCTAGAACCGCTAGGCCACACCGGCCGGCCCCGAGGC
>NW_026045723.1:0-2500 GCF_023898315.1 Schistocerca nitens
AATGGCAGGAATGAAAAGACACAGGCCTGCCACTCCCTTGCCACCACCCACGCAACCGGGCGCCACCACCTCCCCTGAGAGAAAGATGCATCCTGACGTGACACATCTCAGGGTGCCTCAGGCGTCCACTTACCATCATCACTATGAACGAACCTCGTCCCCTCCCCCCCTCATACACCATCCCTTAACCTAACCTATGTTGCACCTTAACCTAACCTATGTTGCACCTTAACCTAACCTATGTTGCACCTTAACCTAACCTATGTTGCACCTTAACCTAACCTATGTTGCACCTTAACCTAACCTATGTTGCACCTTAACCTAACCTATGTTGCGCCTTAACCTAACCTATGTTGCGCCTTAACCTAACCTATGTTGCGCCTTAACCTAACCTATGTTGCGCCTTAACCTAACCTATGTTGCGCCTTAACCTAACCTATGTTGCGCCTTAACCTAACCTATGTTGCGCCTTAACCTAACCTATGTTGCGCCTTAACCTAACCTATGTTGCGCCTTAACCTAACCTATGTTGCGCCTTAACCTAACCTATGTTGCGCCTTAACCTAACCTATGTTGCGCCTTAACCTAACCTATGTTGCGCCTTAACCTAACCTATGTTGCGCCTTAACCTAACCTATGTTGCGCCTTAACCTAACCTAAGTTGGGGCTTAACCTAACCTAAGTTGGGGCTTAACCTAACCTAAGTTGGGGCTTAACCTAACCTAAGTTGGGGCTTAACCTAACCTAAGTTGGGGCTTAACCTAACCTAAGTTGGGGCTTAACCTAACCTAAGTTGGGGCTTAACCTAACCTAAGTTGGGGCTTAACCTAACCTAAGTTGGGGCTTAACCTAACCTAAGTTGGGGCTTAACCTAACCTAAGTTGGGCCCTAACCTAACCTAAGTTGGGCCCTAACCTAACCTAAGTTGGGCCCTAACCTAACCTAAGTTGGGCCCTAACCTAACCTAAGTTGGGCCCTAACCTAACCTAAGTTGGGCCCTAACCTAACCTAAGTTGGGCCCTAACCTAACCTAAGTTGGGCCCTAACCTAACCTAAGTTGGGCCCTAACCTAACCTAAGTTGGGCCCTAACCTAACCTAAGTTGGGCCCTAACCTAACCTAAGTTGGGCCCTAACCTAACCTAAGTTGGGCCCTAACCTAACCTAAGTTGGGCCCTAACCTAACCTAAGTTGGGCCCTAACCTAACCCACGTTGCGCCCTAACCTAACCCACGTAATTGTTTGTTATATGAATCTAGAAATTCGTGTAGCGTTGCCTAATCGCAACCCTCTCAACATAGTTCGCTGCGCGCACACTCTGGTGTCCTGCGTATTGAATCATGTTACGGTGCCTACCCTCACAACATCTAGCGAGTGTTGCGTACGTTCCACATGGTCCCGCTATCCACTGTAATGTGTACTGCTATAAGACGTATATCGCCCCCCCCCCCCCCCCCCCTCCCCTGTCGCCTCTAGTTCGTCAGTCAGGAGTTTGCGTGTTCAATGAGCTTCGCAGCTGTGCAATGGCATCGGCATACGTACGCGGGCCACCTTCCACGTGTTCTCTCGTGCATACGTCGCAGCATGTATGTGGACTGATGTGGCGTGTCGTGACTCATAACATCCAGGCATGCAAGACCCATTGAATTCGCAAATGTAGATGGACGTCTACGTTTGCTGCCCAAGTTACGCAAATGAACTGGAAATCCGTTGTTGCGCGGTTGTTCGCGCTGGAGGTGAATCGTTGATATCGACGATCGGTACAGGTATTAACCGGTTGCTTCAGCGACACCCGTCATACCCACGAACGTGAGTGGGCATGTGGGTATGAAGCGATACGCGGCGGTGGCTGGGTGGGACCGTCCCCGGCCGGTGAGGGGGGGGCGCCCGGCGTGCTGGCCGCGCGCTGCGTGGGCGCACGCGCGGCAGCCGGCTGGTGGGGGCGCCCAGTGGCAGGCGCGCCGGCTGACGGACGCGGCAGGCGGCGCATCTGCGTGCCGGCGCACCCAGCGCGCGGCGCCGTGCGGCCAAAGTGGGTCCTCCCGGGCCCGGTGCGAAGCGCGGTGGACATCTGCAGTGTGCTGGTCCGATTGAGGACTGTGTGCGTTGAGGATGCGCCGCCGCCCGGCACTCGGCGCCGCGACGCCGTCTGCTGCTCGGTCGCCCCCGCGGTTCTCGCAGGTGGTTTGTATCGCAGCTGTGCGGATGTGTTGGCGCGTGCGCTGTGCTGGGAGAGTTCGCTTTGGCACCCAAGTGGGGCTCTGCCCCTCTGTGGCGCTGGCGTTGGAGCTGCCCGGTCACTGTTTGTGGCCGCGTGTTGTCTCCCGCCGGCAACACCACGACAGCACGCTCCCGGGCCTCTGTCGGCAGCGGCAAGCTCAGTTGGGAGCACGGGTGGTCGCACTGAAAGCGTCTACTCGCCTATCTCCGGGCGATTGCGCCTCTCTCGAACCCGACCAAGTACTTAGGACGGCGCTGCGCGCCGCCGGGACCTGAGAGGGT
>NW_026045723.1:12500-15000 GCF_023898315.1 Schistocerca nitens
TGGGGCTTAACCTAACCTAAGTTGGGGCTTAACCTAACCTAAGTTGGGGCTTAACCTAACCTAAGTTGGGGCTTAACCTAACCTAAGTTGGGCCCTAACCTAACCTAAGTTGGGCCCTAACCTAACCTAAGTTGGGCCCTAACCTAACCTAAGTTGGGCCCTAACCTAACCTAAGTTGGGCCCTAACCTAACCTAAGTTGGGCCCTAACCTAACCTAAGTTGGGCCCTAACCTAACCTAAGTTGGGCCCTAACCTAACCTAAGTTGGGCCCTAACCTAACCTAAGTTGGGCCCTAACCTAACCTAAGTTGGGCCCTAACCTAACCTAAGTTGGGCCCTAACCTAACCTAAGTTGGGCCCTAACCTAACCTAAGTTGGGCCCTAACCTAACCTAAGTTGGGCCCTAACCTAACCTAAGTTGGGCCCTAACCTAACCCACGTTGCGCCCTAACCTAACCCACGTAATTGTTTGTTATATGAATCTAGAAATTCGTGTAGCGTTGCCTAATCGCAACCCTCTCAACATAGTTCGCTGCGCGCACACTCTGGTGTCCTGCGTATTGAATCATGTTACGGTGCCTACCCTCACAACATCTAGCGAGTGTTGCGTACGTTCCACATGGTCCCGCTATCCACTGTAATGTGTACTGCTATAAGACGTATATCGCCCCCCCCCCCCCCCCCCCCCTCCCCTGTCGCCTCTAGTTCGTCAGTCAGGAGTTTGCGTGTTCAATGAGCTTCGCAGCTGTGCAATGGCATCGGCATACGTACGCGGGCCACCTTCCACGTGTTCTCTCGTGCATACGTCGCAGCATGTATGTGGACTGATGTGGCGTGTCGTGACTCATAACATCCAGGCATGCAAGACCCATTGAATTCGCAAATGTAGATGGACGTCTACGTTTGCTGCCCAAGTTACGCAAATGAACTGGAAATCCGTTGTTGCGCGGTTGTTCGCGCTGGAGGTGAATCGTTGATATCGACGATCGGTACAGGTATTAACCGGTTGCTTCAGCGACACCCGTCATACCCACGAACGTGAGTGGGCATGTGGGTATGAAGCGATACGCGGCGGTGGCTGGGTGGGACCGTCCCCGGCCGGTGAGGGGGGGGCGCCCGGCGTGCTGGCCGCGCGCTGCGTGGGCGCACGCGCGGCAGCCGGCTGGTGGGGGCGCCCAGTGGCAGGCGCGCCGGCTGACGGACGCGGCAGGCGGCGCATCTGCGTGCCGGCGCACCCAGCGCGCGGCGCCGTGCGGCCAAAGTGGGTCCTCCCGGGCCCGGTGCGAAGCGCGGTGGACATCTGCAGTGTGCTGGTCCGATTGAGGACTGTGTGCGTTGAGGATGCGCCGCCGCCCGGCACTCGGCGCCGCGACGCCGTCTGCTGCTCGGTCGCCCCCGCGGTTCTCGCAGGTGGTTTGTATCGCAGCTGTGCGGATGTGTTGGCGCGTGCGCTGTGCTGGGAGAGTTCGCTTTGGCACCCAAGTGGGGCTCTGCCCCTCTGTGGCGCTGGCGTTGGAGCTGCCCGGTCACTGTTTGTGGCCGCGTGTTGTCTCCCGCCGGCAACACCACGACAGCACGCTCCCGGGCCTCTGTCGGCAGCGGCAAGCTCAGTTGGGAGCACGGGTGGTCGCACTGAAAGCGTCTACTCGCCTATCTCCGGGCGATTGCGCCTCTCTCGAACCCGACCAAGTACTTAGGACGGCGCTGCGCGCCGCCGGGACCTGAGAGGGTTTCGAGGTGTATCGTGCAGGGGAGCCCAGCCTCCTCCTGTTTGCAGAATAATTGAGCGGACGCTTGCGTGTTCGCGCGGGCCTCCGGGACACACTCCCGGGCGGCCGGCTGCTCAGCTCTAGTTGACGCAGCTCCCTGGTTGATCCTGCCAGTAGTCATATGCTTGTCTCAAAGATTAAGCCATGCATGTCTCAGTACAAGCCGCATTAAGGTGAAACCGCGAATGGCTCATTAAATCAGTTATGGTTCCTTAGATCGTACCCACGTTACTTGGATAACTGTGGTAATTCTAGAGCTAATACATGCAAACAGAGTCCCGACCAGAGATGGAAGGGACGCTTTTATTAGATCAAAACCAATCGGTCGGCTCGTCCGGTCCGTTTGCCTTGGTGACTCTGAATAACTTTGGGCTGATCGCACGGTCTTCGTACCGGCGACGCATCTTTCAAATGTCTGCCTTATCAACTGTCGATGGTAGGTTCTGCGCCTACCATGGTTGTAACGGGTAACGGGGAATCAGGGTTCGATTCCGGAGAGGGAGCCTGAGAAACGGCTACCACATCCAAGGAAGGCAGCAGGCGCGCAAATTACCCACTCCCGGCACGGGGAGGTAGTGACGAAAAATAACGATACGGGACTCATCCGAGGCCCCGTAATCGGAATGAGTACACTTTAAATCCTTTAACGAGTATCTATTGGAGGGCAAGTCTGGTGCCAGCAGCCGCGGTAATTCCAGCTCCAATAGCGTATATTAAAGTTGTTGCGGTTAA
>NW_026045724.1:0-30957 GCF_023898315.1 Schistocerca nitens
AACATTCTGCGCAGACCGGTTGCATTTCTCACGATTCCAGGGAAACTTCAGTTACGAGCAGTCGTGGCCGAGTGGTTAAGGCGTCTGACTAGAAATCAGATTCCCTCTGGGAGCGTAGGTTCGAGTCCTACCGACTGCGTCGGTTTTTTTCTTTTTTTGTTTAAGAAGAACGAGCAGAAAATTCGCAGTTTGCCTGTCGTTTTGGTACCTCTCCACACCTCGCCTCTCACAGCCGTTTATAGTGCCTGTCATTTTGATAAGGGCGAATTCCAAGCGTCAGCTTTCGCGTCAGCCGAGCAAAGTCGGACAAGTCGGGACATACTACAGGATGGTCTGCGTGGAGCAACGACGAAAAAAACCTTCATGTAACAGCACGCGGCTCACATACTCATACGAAAAAACCAGCGCCACTTGCGGTGGCCGGGAATCGAACCCGGATCAACTGCTTGGAAGGCAACTATGCTCACCATTACACCACCACCGCACTGCCGCTGCTCGCAACGCCCCGCTGTGTCGGCTTCCCGCCCCGCCAGCAGCGGCCCACGGTGATAGTAGCTGCAGGCGCTTTTCGAGGTAGGAGGGTGCATCCACACGCATTCGGGTAGCGCCTCCACGCACGCTGCGTCTTTGGGCAAGACTAGTCGCCGCGGCCGCAAGGTTACTCACACGATAGTGATGAGCATTCGTTTTAAGGCAATGTAGTGGAGGACTCCACGTGTGTAGCACTTTTTTCGGTTGTATCCGACGTCGCTGGGTGGCAATCCCACTTTCCCATGCAGAAAAGTGCTCGGGAAGCACGGGCAGCTTGTCGAGCATCGGTGGTTCAATGGCATGTGCCTCAGTAGTGCAGTAGGCAGCGCGTAAGTCTCATAATCGTAAGGCTTGCCGGCACGATAGCTCAGCGTGTTCGGTCTGAGAGTTATCTGCCCTCTGTAATAAAAGACCGAGTCAACGATGAACTTGAACGGGCGTCATCGGACGTCCGCCCCCAACAAATGCAACGAAAGAAATGAGAACAAAAATTGGTGAATGCTCGCTTAGCATGCGGACGGCCCGGGTTCGATTCCCGGCCGATGCATCGTTCTGCTGTTCTCGCTATAATGCCTGCCGCGCCGATTCCTCGCCTGAGCTGCGTCAGCCTCAGGAATGTATAGCAGGATTCGCTGTGAGAAGAACCATACACGCAGCACGCAGTAGACCGTACCTGGACGGTCGCGTGCTATTTCTGAACTCTAACGTCGGCCTGGCCCAACAGGCCGCTGTGTTCAGGTGCCGCAAGGGCGATGTACTGTAACCTCGGGCAGTGCTGCGTTCCGTTGAAAAAGCTGCGGCAGCAGTTTAATCTAGCAAGTAGGGAAAGCACGTGTAGCAACACAACAGATTCTTGAGAAAGCGCAAACTGTCTATCTCTAATATGCGAGACTTACCAAGTTTCCTGTAACGTTGCTTGCAACGTGCCTCGGTAGCGCAGTAGTAGGTAGCGCGTAAGTCTCATAATCTTAAGGTCGTGAGTTCGATCCTCACCCGGGGCATTTAATTTGCTGTACATCATGGCTGAATTAACGGCGTTGCTGTTGCTAGGGAACGAACTTAATTGTCGTTCGTTATCCACAAGGAGGCTACACCTCAGCGTCAATATGTTTATTTCCAATTATGACAACGTACAACTTTGATCTTTCTCTTCCCTTGTTATGAGTAAAATAATGAATAGTCAATTTCGAGCTGTGCGCCATGCCAGTCTGTAGGCGCAAATATGCTCGCAAACAGAGAACACCACTGAGACCAGATTCAGCACGAAATACGAGAGGAGACGGAGAAGATCTCACGCTTATCGAGCAAATCCGGTGTGGTCTAGTGGCTAGGATACCTGGCTTTCACCCAGGAGGCCCGGGTTCGATTCCCGGTACCGGAACGGAAGTTTTTGCGCACACAACGCTCCATGTTTTGGCCTTCGAACTGTCGTTTGTCGCCCACCCTCCGGAGCTTCGGCCGAACGTAATCGGGGAAAACAGGCACATGATGCAATTACTGTCGGCACCGGAATAAAGGGAGAAGTGGCACTGGTCCGCTGTTGGGGCTGCTACCAGCGTCAGTGGGAAGTCGGTGAAGTCGCCAGTTGCGGCAGAGCCAGCTGTTACCGTAGTACGCCTACACACGCGTTCCAGTTATTCACATTGCTTGCAGCCGCTCCATCCACAACAAGGGTGAGCCCCGGATAGCTCAGTCGGTAGAGCATTAGGCTTTTAACCTAAGGGTCCAGGGTTCAAGTCCCTGTCCGGGCGAAGATTTTAACGTTTCCGCAATGGCTCGTCTCGTAGCGATGGTAGCCCTGCCGTAATCAGTGCACAGAGTTCGTTTCTGTCAACATTCTGCGCAGACCGGTTGCATTTCTCACGATTCCAGGGAAACTTCAGTTACGAGCAGTCGTGGCCGAGTGGTTAAGGCGTCTGACTAGAAATCAGATTCCCTCTGGGAGCGTAGGTTCGAGTCCTACCGACTGCGTCGGTTTTTTTCTTTTTTTGTTTAAGAAGAACGAGCAGAAAATTTCGCAGTTTGCCTGTCGTTTTGGTACCTCTCCACACCTCGCCTCTCACAGCCGTTTATAGTGCCTGTCATTTTGATAAGGGCGAATTCCAAGCGTCAGCTTTCGCGTCAGCCGAGCAAAGTCGGGACAAGTCGGGACATACTACAGGATGGTCCTGCGTGGAGCAACGACGAAAAAAACCTTCATGTAACAGCACGCGGCTCACATACTCATACGAAAAAACCAGCGCCACTTGCGGTGGCCGGGAATCGAACCCGGATCAACTGCTTGGAAGGCAACTATGCTCACCATTACACCACCACCGCACTGCCGCTGCTCGCAACGCCCCGCTGTGTCGGCTTCCCGCCCGCCAGCAGCGGCCCACGGTGATAGTAGCTGCAGGCGCTTTTCGAGGTAGGAGGGTGCATCCACACGCATTCGGGTAGCGCCTCCACGCACGCTGCGTCTTTGGGCAAGACTAGTCGCCGCGCCGCAAGGTTACTCACACGATAGTGATGAGCATTCGTTTTAAGGCAATGTAGTGGAGGACTCCACGTGTGTAGCACTTTTTTCGGTTGTATCCGACGTCGCTGGGTGGCAATCCCACTTTCCCATGCAGAAAAGTGCTCGGGAAGCACGGGCAGCTTGTCGAGCATCGGTGGTTCAATGGCATGTGCCTCAGTAGTGCAGTAGGCAGCGCGTAAGTCTCATAATCGTAAGGCTTGCCGGCACGATAGCTCAGCGTGTTCGGTCTGAGAGTTATCTGCCCTCTGTAATAAAAGACCGAGTCAACGATGAACTTGAACGGGCGTCATCGGACGTCCGCCCCCAACAAATGCAACGAAAGAAATGAGAACAAAAAAAAATTGGTGAATGCTCGCTTAGCATGCGGACGGCCCGGGTTCGATTCCCGGCCGATGCATCGTTCTGCTGTTCTCGCTATAATGCTGCCGCGCCGATTCCTCGCCTGAGCTGCGTCAGCCTCAGGAATGTATAGCAGGATTCGCTGTGAGAAGAACCATACACGCAGCACGCAGTAGACCGTACCTGGACGGTCGCGTGCTATTTCTGAACTCTAACGTCGGCCTGGCCCAACAGGCCGCTGTGTTCAGGTGCCGCAAGGGCGATGTACTGTAACCTCGGGCAGTGCTGCGTTCCGTTGAAAAAGCTGCGGCAGCAGTTTAATCTAGCAAGTAGGGAAAGCACGTGTAGCAACACAACAGATTCTTGAGAAAGCGCAAACTGTCTATCTCTAATATGCGAGACTTACCAAGTTTCCTGTAACGTTGCTTGCAACGTGCCTCGTAGCGCAGTAGGTAGCGCGTAAGTCTCATAATCTTAAGGTCGTGAGTTCGATCCTCACCCGGGGCATTTAATTTGCTGTACATCATGGCTGAATTAACGGCGTTGCTGTTGCTAGGGAACGAACTTAATTGTCGTTCGTTATCCACAAGGAGGCTACACCTCAGCGTCAATATGTTTATTTCCAATTATGACAACGTACAACTTTGATCTTTCTCTTCCCTTGTTATGAGTAAAATAATGAATAGGTCAATTTCGAGCTGTGCGCCATGCCAGTCTGTAGGCGCAAATATGCTCGCAAACAGAGAACACCACTGAGACCAGATTCAGCACGAAATACGAGAGGAGACGGAGAAGATCTCACGCTTATCGAGCAAATCCGGTGTGGTCTAGTGGCTAGGATACCTGGCTTTCACCAGGAGGCCCGGGTTCGATTCCCGGTACCGGAACGGAAGTTTTTGCGCACACAACGCTCCATGTTTTGGCCTTCGAACTGTCGTTTGTCGCCCACCCTCCGGAGCTTCGGCCGAACGTAATCGGGGAAAACAGGCACATGATGCAATTACTGTCGGCACCGGAATAAAGGGAGAAGTGGCACTGGTCCGCTGTTGGGCTGCTACCAGCGTCAGTGGGAAGTCGGTGAAGTCGCCAGTTGCGGCAGAAGCCAGCTGTTACCGTAGTACGCCTACACACGCGTTCCAGTTATTCACATTGCTTGCAGCCGCTCCATCCACAACAAGGGTGAGCCCGGATAGCTCAGTCGGTAGAGCATTAGGCTTTTAACCTAAGGGTCCAGGGTTCAAGTCCCTGTCCGGGCGAAGATTTTAACGTTTCCGCAATGGCTCGTCTCGTAGCGATGGTAGCCCTGCCGTAATCAGTGCACAGAGTTCGTTTCCTGTCAACATTCTGCGCAGACGGTTGCATTCTCACGATTCCAGGGAAACTTCAGTTACGAGCAGTCGTGGCCGAGTGGTTAAGGCGTCTGACTAGAAATCAGATTCCCTCTGGGAGCGTAGGTTCGAGTCCTACCGACTGCGTCGGTTTTTTTCTTTTTTTGTTTAAGAAGAACGAGCAGAAAATTTCGCAGTTTGCCTGTCGTTTTGGTACCTCTCCACACCTCGCCTCTCACAGCCGTTTATAGTGCCTGTCATTTTGATAAGGGCGAATTCCAAGCGTCAGCTTTCGCGTCAGCCGAGCAAAGTCGGGACAAGTCGGGACATACTACAGGATGGTCCTGCGTGGAGCAACGACGAAAAAAACCTTCATGTAACAGCACGCGGCTCACATACTCATACGAAAAAACCAGCGCCACTTGCGGTGGCCGGGAATCGAACCCGGATCAACTGCTTGGAAGGCAACTATGCTCACCATTACACCACCACCGCACTGCCGCTGCTCGCAACGCCCCGCTGTGTCGGCTTCCCGCCCGCCAGCAGCGGCCCACGGTGATAGTAGCTGCAGGCGCTTTTCGAGGTAGGAGGGTGCATCCACACGCATTCGGGTAGCGCCTCCACGCACGCTGCGTCTTTGGGCAAGACTAGTCGCCGCGGCCGCAAGGTTACTCACACGATAGTGATGAGCATTCGTTTTAAGGCAATGTAGTGGAGGACTCCACGTGTGTAGCACTTTTTTCGGTTGTATCCGACGTCGCTGGTGGGCAATCCCACTTTCCCATGCAGAAAAGTGCTCGGGAAGCACGGGCAGCTTGTCGAGCATCGGTGGTTCAATGGCATGTGCCTCAGTAGTGCAGTAGGCAGCGCGTAAGTCTCATAATCGTAAGGCTTGCCGGCACGATAGCTCAGCGTGTTCGGTCTGAGAGTTATCTGCCCTCTGTAATAAAAGACCGAGTCAACGATGAACTTGAACGGGCGTCATCGGACGTCCGCCCCCAACAAATGCAACGAAAGAAATGAGAACAAAAAAAAAATTGGTGAATGCTCGCTTAGCATGCGGACGGCCCGGGTTCGATTCCCGGCCGATGCATCGTTCTGCTGTTCTCGCTATAATGCTGCCGCGCCGATTCCTCGCCTGAGCTGCGTCAGCCTCAGGAATGTATAGCAGGATTCGCTGTGAGAAGAACCATACACGCAGCACGCAGTAGACCGTACCTGGACGGTCGCGTGCTATTTCTGAACTCTAACGTCGGCCTGGCCCAACAGGCCGCTGTGTTCAGGTGCCGCAAGGGCGATGTACTGTAACCTCGGGCAGTGCTGCGTTCCGTTGAAAAAGCTGCGGCAGCAGTTTAATCTAGCAAGTAGGGAAAGCACGTGTAGCAACACAACAGATTCTTGAGAAAGCGCAAACTGTCTATCTCTAATATGCGAGACTTACCAAGTTTCCTGTAACGTTGCTTGCAACGTGCCTCGGTAGCGCAGTAGGTAGCGCGTAAGTCTCATAATCTTAAGGTCGTGAGTTCGATCCTCACCCGGGGCATTTAATTTGCTGTACATCATGGCTGAATTAACGGCGTTGCTGTTTGCTAGGGAACGAACTTAATTGTCGTTCGTTATCCACAAGGAGGCTACACCTCAGCGTCAATATGTTTATTTCCAATTATGACAACGTACAACTTTGATCTTTCTCTTCCCTTGTTATGAGTAAAATAATGAATAGTCAATTTCGAGCTGTGCGCCATGCCAGTCTGTAGGCGCAAATATGCTCGCAAACAGAGAACACCACTGAGACCAGATTCAGCACGAAATACGAGAGGAGACGGAGAAGATCTCACGCTTATCGAGCAAATCCGGTGTGGTCTAGTGGCTAGGATACCTGGCTTTCACCCAGGAGGCCCGGGTTCGATTCCCGGTACCGGAACGGAAGTTTTGCGCACACAACGCTCCATGTTTTTGGCCTTCGAACTGTCGTTTGTCGCCCACCCTCCGGAGCTTCGGCCGAACGTAATCGGGGAAAACAGGCACATGATGCAATTACTGTCGGCACCGGAATAAAGGGAGAAGTGGCACTGGTCCGCTGTTGGGCTGCTACCAGCGTCAGTGGGAAGTCGGTGAAGTCGCAGTTGCGGCAGAAGCCAGCTGTTACCGTAGTACGCCTACACACGCGTTCCAGTTATTCACATTGCTTGCAGCCGCTCCATCCACAACAAGGGTGAGCCCGGATAGCTCAGTCGGTAGAGCATTAGGCTTTTAACCTAAGGGTCCAGGGTTCAAGTCCCTGTCCGGGCGAAGATTTTAACGTTTCCGCAATGGCTCGTCTCGTAGCGATGGTAGCCCTGCCGTAATCAGTGCACAGAGTTCGGTTTCCTGTCAACATTCTGCGCAGACCGGTTGCATTTCTCACGATTCCAGGGAAACTTCAGTTACGAGCAAGTCGTGGCCGAGTGGTTAAGGCGTCTGACTAGAAATCAGATTCCCTCTGGGAGCGTAGGTTCGAGTCCTACCGACTGCGTCGGTTTTTTTCTTTTTTTGTTTTAAGAAGAACGAGCAAGAAAATTTCGCAGTTTGCCTGTCGTTTTGGTACCCTCTCCACACCTCGCCTCTCACAGCCGTTTATAGTGCCTGTCATTTTGATAAGGGCGAATTCCAAGCGTCAGCTTTCGCGTCAGCCGAGCAAAGTCGGACAAGTCGGGACATACTACAGGATGGTCTGCGTGGAGCAACGACGAAAAAAACCTTCATGTAACAGCACGCGGCTCACATACTCATACGAAAAAACCAGCGCCACTTGCGGTGGCCGGGAATCGAACCCGGATCAACTGCTTGGAAGGCAACTATGCTCACCATTACACCACCACCGCACTGCCGCTGCTCGCAACGCCCCGCTGTGTCGGCTTCCCGCCCGCCAGCAGCGGCCCACGGTGATAGTAGCTGCAGGCGCTTTTCGAGGTAGGAGGGTGCATCCACACGCATTCGGGTAGCGCCTCCACGCACGCTGCGTCTTTGGGCAAGACTAGTCGCCGCGGCCGCAAGGTTACTCACACGATAGTGATGAGCATTCGTTTTAAGGCAATGTAGTGGAGGACTCCACGTGTGTAGCACTTTTTTCGGTTGTATCCGACGTCGCTGGGTGGCAATCCCACTTTCCCATGCAGAAAAGTGCTCGGGAAGCACGGGCAGCTTGTCGAGCATCGGTGGTTCAATGGCATGTGCCTCAGTAGTGCAGTAGGCAGCGCGTAAGTCTCATAATCGTAAGGCTTGCCGGCACGATAGCTCAGCGTGTTCGGTCTGAGAGTTATCTGCCCTCTGTAATAAAAGACCGAGTCAACGATGAACTTGAACGGGCGTCATCGGACGTCCGCCCCCAACAAATGCAACGAAAGAAATGAGAACAAAAAAAAAATTGGTGAATGCTCGCTTAGCATGCGGACGGCCCGGGTTCGATTCCCGGCCGATGCATCGTTCTGCTGTTCTCGCTATAATGCTGCCGCGCCGATTCCTCGCCTGAGCTGCGTCAGCCTCAGGAATGTATAGCAGGATTCGCTGTGAGAAGAACCATACACGCAGCACGCAGTAGACCGTACCTGGACGGTCGCGTGCTATTTCTGAACTCTAACGTCGGCCTGGCCCAACAGGCCGCTGTGTTCAGGTGCCGCAAGGGCGATGTACTGTAACCTCGGGCAGTGCTGCGTTCCGTTGAAAAAGCTGCGGCAGCAGTTTAATCTAGCAAGTAGGGAAAGCACGTGTAGCAACACAACAGATTCTTGAGAAAGCGCAAACTGTCTATCTCTAATATGCGAGACTTACCAAGTTTCCTGTAACGTTGCTTGCAACGTGCCTCGGTAGCGCAGTAGGTAGCGCGTAAGTCTCATAATCTTAAGGTCGTGAGTTCGATCCTCACCCGGGGCATTTAATTTGCTGTACATCATGGCTGAATTAACGGCGTTGCTGTTGCTAGGGAACGAACTTAATTGTCGTTCGTTATCCACAAGGAGGCTACACCTCAGCGTCAATATGTTTATTTCCAATTATGACAACGTACAACTTTGATCTTTCTCTTCCCTTGTTATGAGTAAAATAATGAATAGTCAATTTCGAGCTGTGCGCCATGCCAGTCTGTAGGCGCAAATATGCTCGCAAACAGAGAACACCACTGAGACCAGATTCAGCACGAAATACGAGAGGAGACGGAGAAGATCTCACGCTTATCGAGCAAATCCGGTGTGGTCTAGTGGCTAGGATACCTGGCTTTCACCCAGGAGGCCCGGGTTCGATTCCCGGTACCGGAACGGAAGTTTTTGCGCACACAACGCTCCATGTTTTGGCCTTCGAACTGTCGTTTGTCGCCCACCCTCCGGAGCTTCGGCCGAACGTAATCGGGGAAAACAGGCACATGATGCAATTACTGTCGGCACCGGAATAAAGGGAGAAGTGGCACTGGTCCGCTGTTGGGCTGCTACCAGCGTCAGTGGGAAGTCGGTGAAGTCGCCAGTTGCGGCAGAAGCCAGCTGTTACCGTAGTACGCCTACACACGCGTTCCAGTTATTCACATTGCTTGCAGCCGCTCCATCCACAACAAGGGTGAGCCCGGATAGCTCAGTCGGTAGAGCATTAGGCTTTTAACCTAAGGGTCCAGGGTTCAAGTCCCTGTCCGGGCGAAGATTTTAACGTTTCCGCAATGGCTCGTCTCGTAGCGATGGTAGCCCTGCCGTAATCAGTGCACAGAGTTCGTTTCCTGTCAACATTCTGCGCAGACCGGTTGCATTTCTCACGATTCCAGGGAAACTTCAGTTACGAGCAGTCGTGGCCGAGTGGTTAAGGCGTCTGACTAGAAATCAGATTCCCTCTGGGAGCGTAGGTTCGAGTCCTACCGACTGCGTCGGTTTTTTTCTTTTTTTGTTTAAGAAGAACGAGCAGAAAATTTCGCAGTTTGCCTGTCGTTTTGGTACCTCTCCACACCTCGCCTCTCACAGCCGTTTATAGTGCCTGTCATTTTGATAAGGGCGAATTCCAAGCGTCAGCTTTCGCGTCAGCCGAGCAAAGTCGGGACAAGTCGGGACATACTACAGGATGGTCTGCGTGGAGCAACGACGAAAAAAACCTTCATGTAACAGCACGCGGCTCACATACTCATACGAAAAAACCAGCGCCACTTGCGGTGGCCGGGAATCGAACCCGGATCAACTGCTTGGAAGGCAACTATGCTCACCATTACACCACCACCGCACTGCCGCTGCTCGCAACGCCCCGCTGTGTCGGCTTCCCGCCCGCCAGCAGCGGCCCACGGTGATAGTAGCTGCAGGCGCTTTTCGAGGTAGGAGGGTGCATCCACACGCATTCGGGTAGCGCCTCCACGCACGCTGCGTCTTTGGGCAAGACTAGTCGCCGCGGCCGCAAGGTTACTCACACGATAGTGATGAGCATTCGTTTTAAGGCAATGTAGTGGAGGACTCCACGTGTGTAGCACTTTTTTCGGTTGTATCCGACGTCGCTGGGTGGCAATCCCACTTTCCCATGCAGAAAAGTGCTCGGGAAGCACGGGCAGCTTGTCGAGCATCGGTGGTTCAATGGCATGTGCCTCAGTAGTGCAGTAGGCAGCGCGTAAGTCTCATAATCGTAAGGCTTGCCGGCACGATAGCTCAGCGTGTTCGGTCTGAGAGTTATCTGCCCTCTGTAATAAAAGACCGAGTCAACGATGAACTTGAACGGGCGTCATCGGACGTCCGCCCCCAACAAATGCAACGAAAGAAATGAGAACAAAAAAAAATTGGTGAATGCTCGCTTAGCATGCGGACGGCCCGGGTTCGATTCCCGGCCGATGCATCGTTCTGCTGTTCTCGCTATAATGCTGCCGCGCCGATTCCTCGCCTGAGCTGCGTCAGCCTCAGGAATGTATAGCAGGATTCGCTGTGAGAAGAACCATACACGCAGCACGCAGTAGACCGTACCTGGACGGTCGCGTGCTATTTCTGAACTCTAACGTCGGCCTGGCCCAACAGGCCGCTGTGTTCAGGTGCCGCAAGGGCGATGTACTGTAACCTCGGGCAGTGCTGCGTTCCGTTGAAAAAGCTGCGGCAGCAGTTTAATCTAGCAAGTAGGGAAAGCACGTGTAGCAACACAACAGATTCTTGAGAAAGCGCAAACTGTCTATCTCTAATATGCGAGACTTACCAAGTTTCCTGTAACGTTGCTTGCAACGTGCCTCGGTAGCGCAGTAGGTAGCGCGTAAGTCTCATAATCTTAAGGTCGTGAGTTCGATCCTCACCCGGGGCATTTAATTTGCTGTACATCATGGCTGAATTAACGGCGTTGCTGTTGCTAGGGAACGAACTTAATTGTCGTTCGTTATCCACAAGGAGGCTACACCTCAGCGTCAATATGTTTATTTCCAATTATGACAACGTACAACTTTGATCTTTCTCTTCCCTTGTTATGAGTAAAATAATGAATAGTCAATTTCGAGCTGTGCGCCATGCCAGTCTGTAGGCGCAAATATGCTCGCAAACAGAGAACACCACTGAGACCAGATTCAGCACGAAATACGAGAGGAGACGGAGAAGATCTCACGCTTATCGAGCAAATCCGGTGTGGTCTAGTGGCTAGGATACCTGGCTTTCACCCAGGAGGCCCGGGTTCGATTCCCGGTACCGGAACGGAAGTTTTTGCGCACACAACGCTCCATGTTTTGGCCTTCGAACTGTCGTTTGTCGCCCACCCTCCGGAGCTTCGGCCGAACGTAATCGGGGAAAACAGGCACATGATGCAATTACTGTCGGCACCGGAATAAAGGGAGAAGTGGCACTGGTCCGCTGTTGGGCTGCTACCAGCGTCAGTGGGAAGTCGGTGAAGTCGCCAGTTGCGGCAGAAGCCAGCTGTTACCGTAGTACGCCTACACACGCGTTCCAGTTATTCACATTGCTTGCAGCCGCTCCATCCACAACAAGGGTGAGCCCGGATAGCTCAGTCGGTAGAGCATTAGGCTTTTAACCTAAGGGTCCAGGGTTCAAGTCCCTGTCCGGGCGAAGATTTTAACGTTTCCGCAATGGCTCGTCTCGTAGCGATGGTAGCCCTGCCGTAATCAGTGCACAGAGTTCGTTTCCTGTCAACATTCTGCGCAGACCGGTTGCATTTCTCACGATTCCAGGGAAACTTCAGTTACGAGCAGTCGTGGCCGAGTGGTTAAGGCGTCTGACTAGAAATCAGATTCCCTCTGGGAGCGTAGGTTCGAGTCCTACCGACTGCGTCGGTTTTTTTCTTTTTTTGTTTAAGAAGAACGAGCAGAAAATTTCGCAGTTTGCCTGTCGTTTTGGTACCTCTCCACACCTCGCCTCTCACAGCCGTTTATAGTGCCTGTCATTTTGATAAGGGCGAATTCCAAGCGTCAGCTTTCGCGTCAGCCGAGCAAAGTCGGGACAAGTCGGGACATACTACAGGATGGTCTGCGTGGAGCAACGACGAAAAAAACCTTCATGTAACAGCACGCGGCTCACATACTCATACGAAAAAACCAGCGCCACTTGCGGTGGCCGGGAATCGAACCCGGATCAACTGCTTGGAAGGCAACTACGCTCACCATTACACCACCACCGCACTGCCGCTGCTCGCAACGCCCCGCTGTGTCGGCTTCCCGCCCGCCAGCAGCGGCCCACGGTGATAGTAGCTGCAGGCGCTTTTCGAGGTAGGAGGGTGCATCCACACGCATTCGGGTAGCGCCTCCACGCACGCTGCGTCTTTGGGCAAGACTAGTCGCCGCGGCCGCAAGGTTACTCACACGATAGTGATGAGCATTCGTTTTAAGGCAATGTAGTGGAGGACTCCACGTGTGTAGCACTTTTTTCGGTTGTATCCGACGTCGCTGGGTGGCAATCCCACTTTCCCATGCAGAAAAGTGCTCGGGAAGCACGGGCAGCTTGTCGAGCATCGGTGGTTCAATGGCATGTGCCTCAGTAGTGCAGTAGGCAGCGCGTAAGTCTCATAATCGTAAGGCTTGGGGGCACGATAGCTCAGCGTGTTCGGTCTGAGAGTTATCTGCCCTCTGTAATAAAAGACCGAGTCAACGATGAACTTGAACGGGCGTCATCGGACGTCCGCCCCCAACAAATGCAACGAAAGAAATGAGAACAAAAAAAAAAAAAAATTGGTGAATGCTCGCTTAGCATGCGGACGGCCCGGGTTCGATTCCCGGCCGATGCATCGTTCTGCTGTTCTCGCTATAATGCTGCCGCGCCGATTCCTCGCCTGAGCTGCGTCAGCCTCAGGAATGTATAGCAGGATTCGCTGTGAGAAGAACCATACACGCAGCACGCAGTAGACCGTACCTGGACGGTCGCGTGCTATTTCTGAACTCTAACGTCGGCCTGGCCCAACAGGCCGCTGTGTTCAGGTGCCGCAAGGGCGATGTACTGTAACCTCGGGCAGTGCTGCGTTCCGTTGAAAAAGCTGCGGCAGCAGTTTAATCTAGCAAGTAGGGAAAGCACGTGTAGCAACACAACAGATTCTTGAGAAAGCGCAAACTGTCTATCTCTAATATGCGAGACTTACCAAGTTTCCTGTAACGTTGCTTGCAACGTGCCTCGGTAGCGCAGTAGGTAGCGCGTAAGTCTCATAATCTTAAGGTCGTGAGTTCGATCCTCACCCGGGGCATTTAATTTGCTGTACATCATGGCTGAATTAACGGCGTTGCTGTTGCTAGGGAACGAACTTAATTGTCGTTCGTTATCCACAAGGAGGCTACACCTCAGCGTCAATATGTTTATTTCCAATTATGACAACGTACAACTTTGATCTTTCTCTTCCCTTGTTATGAGTAAAATAATGAATAGTCAATTTCGAGCTGTGCGCCATGCCAGTCTGTAGGCGCAAATATGCTCGCAAACAGAGAACACCACTGAGACCAGATTCAGCACGAAATACGAGAGGAGACGGAGAAGATCTCACGCTTATCGAGCAAATCCGGTGTGGTCTAGTGGCTAGGATACCTGGCTTTCACCCAGGAGGCCCGGGTTCGATTCCCGGTACCGGAACGGAAGTTTTTGCGCACACAACGCTCCATGTTTTGGCCTTCGAACTGTCGTTTGTCGCCCACCCTCCGGAGCTTCGGCCGAACGTAATCGGGGAAAACAGGCACATGATGCAATTACTGTCGGCACCGGAATAAAGGGAGAAGTGGCACTGGTCCGCTGTTGGGCTGCTACCAGCGTCAGTGGGAAGTCGGTGAAGTCGCCAGTTGCGGCAGAAGCCAGCTGTTACCGTAGTACGCCTACACACGCGTTCCAGTTATTCACATTGCTTGCAGCCGCTCCATCCACAACAAGGGTGAGCCCGGATAGCTCAGTCGGTAGAGCATTAGGCTTTTAACCTAAGGGTCCAGGGTTCAAGTCCCTGTCCGGGCGAAGATTTTAACGTTTCCGCAATGGCTCGTCTCGTAGCGATGGTAGCCCTGCCGTAATCAGTGCACAGAGTTCGTTTCCTGTCAACATTCTGCGCAGACCGGTTGCATTTCTCACGATTCCAGGGAAACTTCAGTTACGAGCAGTCGTGGCCGAGTGGTTAAGGCGTCTGACTAGAAATCAGATTCCCTCTGGGAGCGTAGGTTCGAGTCCTACCGACTGCGTCGGTTTTTTTCTTTTTTTGTTTAAGAAGAACGAGCAGAAAATTTCGCAGTTTGCCTGTCGTTTTGGTACCTCTCCACACCTCGCCTCTCACAGCCGTTTATAGTGTCTGTCATTTTGATAAGGGCGAATTCCAAGCGTCAGCTTTCGCGTCAGCCGAGCAAAGTCGGGACAAGTCGGGACATACTACAGGATGGTCTGCGTGGAGCAACGACGAAAAAAACCTTCATGTAACAGCACGCGGCTCACATACTCATACGAAAAAACCAGCGCCACTTGCGGTGGCCGGGAATCGAACCCGGATCAACTGCTTGGAAGGCAACTATGCTCACCATTACACCACCACCGCACTGCCGCTGCTCGCAACGCCCCGCTGTGTCGGCTTCCCGCCCGCCAGCAGCGGCCCACGGTGATAGTAGCTGCAGGCGCTTTTCGAGGTAGGAGGGTGCATCCACACGCATTCGGGTAGCGCCTCCACGCACGCTGCGTCTTTGGGCAAGACTAGTCGCCGCGGCCGCAAGGTTACTCACACGATAGTGATGAGCATTCGTTTTAAGGCAATGTAGTGGAGGACTCCACGTGTGTAGCACTTTTTTCGGTTGTATCCGACGTCGCTGGGTGGCAATCCCACTTTCCCATGCAGAAAAGTGCTCGGGAAGCACGGGCAGCTTGTCGAGCATCGGTGGTTCAATGGCATGTGCCTCAGTAGTGCAGTAGGCAGCGCGTAAGTCTCATAATCGTAAGGCTTGCCGGCACGATAGCTCAGCGTGTTCGGTCTGAGAGTTATCTGCCCTCTGTAATAAAAGACCGAGTCAACGATGAACTTGAACGGGCGTCATCGGACGTCCGCCCCCAACAAATGCAACGAAAGAAATGAGAACAAAAAAAAAATTGGTGAATGCTCGCTTAGCATGCGGACGGCCCGGGTTCGATTCCCGGCCGATGCATCGTTCTGCTGTTCTCGCTATAATGCTGCCGCGCCGATTCCTCGCCTGAGCTGCGTCAGCCTCAGGAATGTATAGCAGGATTCGCTGTGAGAAGAACCATACACGCAGCACGCAGTAGACCGTACCTGGACGGTCGCGTGCTATTTCTGAACTCTAACGTCGGCCTGGCCCAACAGGCCGCTGTGTTCAGGTGCCGCAAGGGCGATGTACTGTAACCTCGGGCAGTGCTGCGTTCCGTTGAAAAAGCTGCGGCAGCAGTTTAATCTAGCAAGTAGGGAAAGCACGTGTAGCAACACAACAGATTCTTGAGAAAGCGCAAACTGTCTATCTCTAATATGCGAGACTTACCAAGTTTCCTGTAACGTTGCTTGCAACGTGCCTCGGTAGCGCAGTAGGTAGCGCGTAAGTCTCATAATCTTAAGGTCGTGAGTTCGATCCTCACCCGGGGCATTTAATTTGCTGTACATCATGGCTGAATTAACGGCGTTGCTGTTGCTAGGGAACGAACTTAATTGTCGTTCGTTATCCACAAGGAGGCTACACCTCAGCGTCAATATGTTTATTTCCAATTATGACAACGTACAACTTTGATCTTTCTCTTCCCTTGTTATGAGTAAAATAATGAATAGTCAATTTCGAGCTGTGCGCCATGCCAGTCTGTAGGCGCAAATATGCTCGCAAACAGAGAACACCACTGAGACCAGATTCAGCACGAAATACGAGAGGAGACGGAGAAGATCTCACGCTTATCGAGCAAATCCGGTGTGGTCTAGTGGCTAGGATACCTGGCTTTCACCCAGGAGGCCCGGGTTCGATTCCCGGTACCGGAACGGAAGTTTTTGCGCACACAACGCTCCATGTTTTGGCCTTCGAACTGTCGTTTGTCGCCCACCCTCCGGAGCTTCGGCCGAACGTAATCGGGGAAAACAGGCACATGATGCAATTACTGTCGGCACCGGAATAAAGGGAGAAGTGGCACTGGTCCGCTGTTGGGCTGCTACCAGCGTCAGTGGGAAGTCGGTGAAGTCGCCAGTTGCGGCAGAAGCCAGCTGTTACCGTAGTACGCCTACACACGCGTTCCAGTTATTCACATTGCTTGCAGCCGCTCCATCCACAACAAGGGTGAGCCCGGATAGCTCAGTCGGTAGAGCATTAGGCTTTTAACCTAAGGGTCCAGGGTTCAAGTCCCTGTCCGGGCGAAGATTTTAACGTTTCCGCAATGGCTCGTCTCGTAGCGATGGTAGCCCTGCCGTAATCAGTGCACAGAGTTCGTTTCCTGTCAACATTCTGCGCAGACCGGTTGCATTTCTCACGATTCCAGGGAAACTTCAGTTACGAGCAGTCGTGGCCGAGTGGTTAAGGCGTCTGACTAGAAATCAGATTCCCTCTGGGAGCGTAGGTTCGAGTCCTACCGACTGCGTCGGTTTTTTTCTTTTTTTGTTTAAGAAGAACGAGCAGAAAATTTCGCAGTTTGCCTGTCGTTTTGGTACCTCTCCACACCTCGCCTCTCACAGCCGTTTATAGTGCCTGTCATTTTGATAAGGGCGAATTCCAAGCGTCAGCTTTCGCGTCAGCCGAGCAAAGTCGGGACAAGTCGGGACATACTACAGGATGGTCTGCGTGGAGCAACGACGAAAAAAACCTTCATGTAACAGCACGCGGCTCACATACTCATACGAAAAAACCAGCGCCACTTGCGGTGGCCGGGAATCGAACCCGGATCAACTGCTTGGAAGGCAACTATGCTCACCATTACACCACCACCGCACTGCCGCTGCTCGCAACGCCCCGCTGTGTCGGCTTCCCGCCCGCCAGCAGCGGCCCACGGTGATAGTAGCTGCAGGCGCTTTTCGAGGTAGGAGGGTGCATCCACACGCATTCGGGTAGCGCCTCCACGCACGCTGCGTCTTTGGGCAAGACTAGTCGCCGCGGCCGCAAGGTTACTCACACGATAGTGATGAGCATTCGTTTTAAGGCAATGTAGTGGAGGACTCCACGTGTGTAGCACTTTTTTCGGTTGTATCCGACGTCGCTGGGTGGCAATCCCACTTTCCCATGCAGAAAAGTGCTCGGGAAGCACGGGCAGCTTGTCGAGCATCGGTGGTTCAATGGCATGTGCCTCAGTAGTGCAGTAGGCAGCGCGTAAGTCTCATAATCGTAAGGCTTGCCGGCACGATAGCTCAGCGTGTTCGGTCTGAGAGTTATCTGCCCTCTGTAATAAAAGACCGAGTCAACGATGAACTTGAACGGGCGTCATCGGACGTCCGCCCCCAACAAATGCAACGAAAGAAATGAGAACAAAAAAAAAAAAAAATTGGTGAATGCTCGCTTAGCATGCGGACGGCCCGGGTTCGATTCCCGGCCGATGCATCGTTCTGCTGTTCTCGCTATAATGCTGCCGCGCCGATTCCTCGCCTGAGCTGCGTCAGCCTCAGGAATGTATAGCAGGATTCGCTGTGAGAAGAACCATACACGCAGCACGCAGTAGACCGTACCTGGACGGTCGCGTGCTATTTCTGAACTCTAACGTCGGCCTGGCCCAACAGGCCGCTGTGTTCAGGTGCCGCAAGGGCGATGTACTGTAACCTCGGGCAGTGCTGCGTTCCGTTGAAAAAGCTGCGGCAGCAGTTTAATCTAGCAAGTAGGGAAAGCACGTGTAGCAACACAACAGATTCTTGAGAAAGCGCAAACTGTCTATCTCTAATATGCGAGACTTACCAAGTTTCCTGTAACGTTGCTTGCAACGTGCCTCGGTAGCGCAGTAGGTAGCGCGTAAGTCTCATAATCTTAAGGTCGTGAGTTCGATCCTCACCCGGGGCATTTAATTTGCTGTACATCATGGCTGAATTAACGGCGTTGCTGTTGCTAGGGAACGAACTTAATTGTCGTTCGTTATCCACAAGGAGGCTACACCTCAGCGTCAATATGTTTATTTCCAATTATGACAACGTACAACTTTGATCTTTCTCTTCCCTTGTTATGAGTAAAATAATGAATAGTCAATTTCGAGCTGTGCGCCATGCCAGTCTGTAGGCGCAAATATGCTCGCAAACAGAGAACACCACTGAGACCAGATTCAGCACGAAATACGAGAGGAGACGGAGAAGATCTCACGCTTATCGAGCAAATCCGGTGTGGTCTAGTGGCTAGGATACCTGGCTTTCACCCAGGAGGCCCGGGTTCGATTCCCGGTACCGGAACGGAAGTTTTTGCGCACACAACGCTCCATGTTTTGGCCTTCGAACTGTCGTTTGTCGCCCACCCTCCGGAGCTTCGGCCGAACGTAATCGGGGAAAACAGGCACATGATGCAATTACTGTCGGCACCGGAATAAAGGGAGAAGTGGCACTGGTCCGCTGTTGGGCTGCTACCAGCGTCAGTGGGAAGTCGGTGAAGTCGCCAGTTGCGGCAGAAGCCAGCTGTTACCGTAGTACGCCTACACACGCGTTCCAGTTATTCACATTGCTTGCAGCCGCTCCATCCACAACAAGGGTGAGCCCGGATAGCTCAGTCGGTAGAGCATTAGGCTTTTAACCTAAGGGTCCAGGGTTCAAGTCCCTGTCCGGGCGAAGATTTTAACGTTTCCGCAATGGCTCGTCTCGTAGCGATGGTAGCCCTGCCGTAATCAGTGCACAGAGTTCGTTTCCTGTCAACATTCTGCGCAGACCGGTTGCATTTCTCACGATTCCAGGGAAACTTCAGTTACGAGCAGTCGTGGCCGAGTGGTTAAGGCGTCTGACTAGAAATCAGATTCCCTCTGGGAGCGTAGGTTCGAGTCCTACCGACTGCGTCGGTTTTTTTCTTTTTTTGTTTAAGAAGAACGAGCAGAAAATTTCGCAGTTTGCCTGTCGTTTTGGTACCTCTCCACACCTCGCCTCTCACAGCCGTTTATAGTGCCTGTCATTTTGATAAGGGCGAATTCCAAGCGTCAGCTTTCGCGTCAGCCGAGCAAAGTCGGGACAAGTCGGGACATACTACAGGATGGTCTGCGTGGAGCAACGACGAAAAAAACCTTCATGTAACAGCACGCGGCTCACATACTCATACGAAAAAACCAGCGCCACTTGCGGTGGCCGGGAATCGAACCCGGATCAACTGCTTGGAAGGCAACTATGCTCACCATTACACCACCACCGCACTGCCGCTGCTCGCAACGCCCCGCTGTGTCGGCTTCCCGCCCGCCAGCAGCGGCCCACGGTGATAGTAGCTGCAGGCGCTTTTCGAGGTAGGAGGGTGCATCCACACGCATTCGGGTAGCGCCTCCACGCACGCTGCGTCTTTGGGCAAGACTAGTCGCCGCGGCCGCAAGGTTACTCACACGATAGTGATGAGCATTCGTTTTAAGGCAATGTA
The DNA here is from genome assembly GCF_023898315.1 of Schistocerca nitens. Lineage (NCBI taxonomy): Eukaryota > Metazoa > Arthropoda > Insecta > Orthoptera > Acrididae > Schistocerca > Schistocerca nitens. The sequence goes on from NW_026045724.1 coordinate 19,631, forward strand.
GTGGAGGACTCCACGTGTGTAGCACTTTTTTCGGTTGTATCCGACGTCGCTGGGTGGCAATCCCACTTTCCCATGCAGAAAAGTGCTCGGGAAGCACGGGCAGCTTGTCGAGCATCGGTGGTTCAATGGCATGTGCCTCAGTAGTGCAGTAGGCAGCGCGTAAGTCTCATAATCGTAAGGCTTGCCGGCACGATAGCTCAGCGTGTTCGGTCTGAGAGTTATCTGCCCTCTGTAATAAAAGACCGAGTCAACGATGAACTTGAACGGGCGTCATCGGACGTCCGCCCCCAACAAATGCAACGAAAGAAATGAGAACAAAAAAAAATTGGTGAATGCTCGCTTAGCATGCGGACGGCCCGGGTTCGATTCCCGGCCGATGCATCGTTCTGCTGTTCTCGCTATAATGCTGCCGCGCCGATTCCTCGCCTGAGCTGCGTCAGCCTCAGGAATGTATAGCAGGATTCGCTGTGAGAAGAACCATACACGCAGCACGCAGTAGACCGTACCTGGACGGTCGCGTGCTATTTCTGAACTCTAACGTCGGCCTGGCCCAACAGGCCGCTGTGTTCAGGTGCCGCAAGGGCGATGTACTGTAACCTCGGGCAGTGCTGCGTTCCGTTGAAAAAGCTGCGGCAGCAGTTTAATCTAGCAAGTAGGGAAAGCACGTGTAGCAACACAACAGATTCTTGAGAAAGCGCAAACTGTCTATCTCTAATATGCGAGACTTACCAAGTTTCCTGTAACGTTGCTTGCAACGTGCCTCGGTAGCGCAGTAGGTAGCGCGTAAGTCTCATAATCTTAAGGTCGTGAGTTCGATCCTCACCCGGGGCATTTAATTTGCTGTACATCATGGCTGAATTAACGGCGTTGCTGTTGCTAGGGAACGAACTTAATTGTCGTTCGTTATCCACAAGGAGGCTACACCTCAGCGTCAATATGTTTATTTCCAATTATGACAACGTACAACTTTGATCTTTCTCTTCCCTTGTTATGAGTAAAATAATGAATAGTCAATTTCGAGCTGTGCGCCATGCCAGTCTGTAGGCGCAAATATGCTCGCAAACAGAGAACACCACTGAGACCAGATTCAGCACGAAATACGAGAGGAGACGGAGAAGATCTCACGCTTATCGAGCAAATCCGGTGTGGTCTAGTGGCTAGGATACCTGGCTTTCACCCAGGAGGCCCGGGTTCGATTCCCGGTACCGGAACGGAAGTTTTTGCGCACACAACGCTCCATGTTTTGGCCTTCGAACTGTCGTTTGTCGCCCACCCTCCGGAGCTTCGGCCGAACGTAATCGGGGAAAACAGGCACATGATGCAATTACTGTCGGCACCGGAATAAAGGGAGAAGTGGCACTGGTCCGCTGTTGGGCTGCTACCAGCGTCAGTGGGAAGTCGGTGAAGTCGCCAGTTGCGGCAGAAGCCAGCTGTTACCGTAGTACGCCTACACACGCGTTCCAGTTATTCACATTGCTTGCAGCCGCTCCATCCACAACAAGGGTGAGCCCGGATAGCTCAGTCGGTAGAGCATTAGGCTTTTAACCTAAGGGTCCAGGGTTCAAGTCCCTGTCCGGGCGAAGATTTTAACGTTTCCGCAATGGCTCGTCTCGTAGCGATGGTAGCCCTGCCGTAATCAGTGCACAGAGTTCGTTTCCTGTCAACATTCTGCGCAGACCGGTTGCATTTCTCACGATTCCAGGGAAACTTCAGTTACGAGCAGTCGTGGCCGAGTGGTTAAGGCGTCTGACTAGAAATCAGATTCCCTCTGGGAGCGTAGGTTCGAGTCCTACCGACTGCGTCGGTTTTTTTCTTTTTTTGTTTAAGAAGAACGAGCAGAAAATTTCGCAGTTTGCCTGTCGTTTTGGTACCTCTCCACACCTCGCCTCTCACAGCCGTTTATAGTGCCTGTCATTTTGATAAGGGCGAATTCCAAGCGTCAGCTTTCGCGTCAGCCGAGCAAAGTCGGGACAAGTCGGGACATACTACAGGATGGTCTGCGTGGAGCAACGACGAAAAAAACCTTCATGTAACAGCACGCGGCTCACATACTCATACGAAAAAACCAGCGCCACTTGCGGTGGCCGGGAATCGAACCCGGATCAACTGCTTGGAAGGCAACTATGCTCACCATTACACCACCACCGCACTGCCGCTGCTCGCAACGCCCCGCTGTGTCGGCTTCCCGCCCGCCAGCAGCGGCCCACGGTGATAGTAGCTGCAGGCGCTTTTCGAGGTAGGAGGGTGCATCCACACGCATTCGGGTAGCGCCTCCACGCACGCTGCGTCTTTGGGCAAGACTAGTCGCCGCGGCCGCAAGGTTACTCACACGATAGTGATGAGCATTCGTTTTAAGGCAATGTAGTGGAGGACTCCACGTGTGTAGCACTTTTTTCGGTTGTATCCGACGTCGCTGGGTGGCAATCCCACTTTCCCATGCAGAAAAGTGCTCGGGAAGCACGGGCAGCTTGTCGAGCATCGGTGGTTCAATGGCATGTGCCTCAGTAGTGCAGTAGGCAGCGCGTAAGTCTCATAATCGTAAGGCTTGCCGGCACGATAGCTCAGCGTGTTCGGTCTGAGAGTTATCTGCCCTCTGTAATAAAAGACCGAGTCAACGATGAACTTGAACGGGCGTCATCGGACGTCCGCCCCCAACAAATGCAACGAAAGAAATGAGAACAAAAAAAAATTGGTGAATGCTCGCTTAGCATGCGGACGGCCCGGGTTCGATTCCCGGCCGATGCATCGTTCTGCTGTTCTCGCTATAATGCTGCCGCGCCGATTCCTCGCCTGAGCTGCGTCAGCCTCAGGAATGTATAGCAGGATTCGCTGTGAGAAGAACCATACACGCAGCACGCAGTAGACCGTACCTGGACGGTCGCGTGCTATTTCTGAACTCTAACGTCGGCCTGGCCCAACAGGCCGCTGTGTTCAGGTGCCGCAAGGGCGATGTACTGTAACCTCGGGCAGTGCTGCGTTCCGTTGAAAAAGCTGCGGCAGCAGTTTAATCTAGCAAGTAGGGAAAGCACGTGTAGCAACACAACAGATTCTTGAGAAAGCGCAAACTGTCTATCTCTAATATGCGAGACTTACCAAGTTTCCTGTAACGTTGCTTGCAACGTGCCTCGGTAGCGCAGTAGGTAGCGCGTAAGTCTCATAATCTTAAGGTCGTGAGTTCGATCCTCACCCGGGGCATTTAATTTGCTGTACATCATGGCTGAATTAACGGCGTTGCTGTTGCTAGGGAACGAACTTAATTGTCGTTCGTTATCCACAAGGAGGCTACACCTCAGCGTCAATATGTTTATTTCCAATTATGACAACGTACAACTTTGATCTTTCTCTTCCCTTGTTATGAGTAAAATAATGAATAGTCAATTTCGAGCTGTGCGCCATGCCAGTCTGTAGGCGCAAATATGCTCGCAAACAGAGAACACCACTGAGACCAGATTCAGCACGAAATACGAGAGGAGACGGAGAAGATCTCACGCTTATCGAGCAAATCCGGTGTGGTCTAGTGGCTAGGATACCTGGCTTTCACCCAGGAGGCCCGGGTTCGATTCCCGGTACCGGAACGGAAGTTTTTGCGCACACAACGCTCCATGTTTTGGCCTTCGAACTGTCGTTTGTCGCCCACCCTCCGGAGCTTCGGCCGAACGTAATCGGGGAAAACAGGCACATGATGCAATTACTGTCGGCACCGGAATAAAGGGAGAAGTGGCACTGGTCCGCTGTTGGGCTGCTACCAGCGTCAGTGGGAAGTCGGTGAAGTCGCCAGTTGCGGCAGAAGCCAGCTGTTACCGTAGTACGCCTACACACGCGTTCCAGTTATTCACATTGCTTGCAGCCGCTCCATCCACAACAAGGGTGAGCCCGGATAGCTCAGTCGGTAGAGCATTAGGCTTTTAACCTAAGGGTCCAGGGTTCAAGTCCCTGTCCGGGCGAAGATTTTAACGTTTCCGCAATGGCTCGTCTCGTAGCGATGGTAGCCCTGCCGTAATCAGTGCACAGAGTTCGTTTCCTGTCAACATTCTGCGCAGACCGGTTGCATTTCTCACGATTCCAGGGAAACTTCAGTTACGAGCAGTCGTGGCCGAGTGGTTAAGGCGTCTGACTAGAAATCAGATTCCCTCTGGGAGCGTAGGTTCGAGTCCTACCGACTGCGTCGGTTTTTTTCTTTTTTTGTTTAAGAAGAACGAGCAGAAAATTTCGCAGTTTGCCTGTCGTTTTGGTACCTCTCCACACCTCGCCTCTCACAGCCGTTTATAGTGCCTGTCATTTTGATAAGGGCGAATTCCAAGCGTCAGCTTTCGCGTCAGCCGAGCAAAGTCGGGACAAGTCGGGACATACTACAGGATGGTCTGCGTGGAGCAACGACGAAAAAAACCTTCATGTAACAGCACGCGGCTCACATACTCATACGAAAAAACCAGCGCCACTTGCGGTGGCCGGGAATCGAACCCGGATCAACTGCTTGAAAGGCAACTATGCTCACCATTACACCACCACCGCACTGCCGCTGCTCGCAACGCCCCGCTGTGTCGGCTTCCCGCCCGCCAGCAGCGGCCCACGGTGATAGTAGCTGCAGGCGCTTTTCGAGGTAGGAGGGTGCATCCACACGCATTCGGGTAGCGCCTCCACGCACGCTGCGTCTTTGGGCAAGACTAGTCGCCGCGGCCGCAAGGTTACTCACACGATAGTGATGAGCATTCGTTTTAAGGCAATGTAGTGGAGGACTCCACGTGTGTAGCACTTTTTTCGGTTGTATCCGACGTCGCTGGGTGGCAATCCCACTTTCCCATGCAGAAAAGTGCTCGGGAAGCACGGGCAGCTTGTCGAGCATCGGTGGTTCAATGGCATGTGCCTCAGTAGTGCAGTAGGCAGCGCGTAAGTCTCATAATCGTAAGGCTTGCCGGCACGATAGCTCAGCGTGTTCGGTCTGAGAGTTATCTGCCCTCTGTAATAAAAGACCGAGTCAACGATGAACTTGAACGGGCGTCATCGGACGTCCGCCCCCAACAAATGCAACGAAAGAAATGAGAACAAAAAAAAAATTGGTGAATGCTCGCTTAGCATGCGGACGGCCCGGGTTCGATTCCCGGCCGATGCATCGTTCTGCTGTTCTCGCTATAATGCTGCCGCGCCGATTCCTCGCCTGAGCTGCGTCAGCCTCAGGAATGTATAGCAGGATTCGCTGTGAGAAGAACCATACACGCAGCACGCAGTAGACCGTACCTGGACGGTCGCGTGCTATTTCTGAACTCTAACGTCGGCCTGGCCCAACAGGCCGCTGTGTTCAGGTGCCGCAAGGGCGATGTACTGTAACCTCGGGCAGTGCTGCGTTCCGTTGAAAAAGCTGCGGCAGCAGTTTAATCTAGCAAGTAGGGAAAGCACGTGTAGCAACACAACAGATTCTTGAGAAAGCGCAAACTGTCTATCTCTAATATGCGAGACTTACCAAGTTTCCTGTAACGTTGCTTGCAACGTGCCTCGGTAGCGCAGTAGGTAGCGCGTAAGTCTCATAATCTTAAGGTCGTGAGTTCGATCCTCACCCGGGGCATTTAATTTGCTGTACATCATGGCTGAATTAACGGCGTTGCTGTTGCTAGGGAACGAACTTAATTGTCGTTCGTTATCCACAAGGAGGCTACACCTCAGCGTCAATATGTTTATTTCCAATTATGACAACGTACAACTTTGATCTTTCTCTTCCCTTGTTATGAGTAAAATAATGAATAGTCAATTTCGAGCTGTGCGCCATGCCAGTCTGTAGGCGCAAATATGCTCGCAAACAGAGAACACCACTGAGACCAGATTCAGCACGAAATACGAGAGGAGACGGAGAAGATCTCACGCTTATCGAGCAAATCCGGTGTGGTCTAGTGGCTAGGATACCTGGCTTTCACCCAGGAGGCCCGGGTTCGATTCCCGGTACCGGAACGGAAGTTTTTGCGCACACAACGCTCCATGTTTTGGCCTTCGAACTGTCGTTTGTCGCCCACCCTCCGGAGCTTCGGCCGAACGTAATCGGGGAAAACAGGCACATGATGCAATTACTGTCGGCACCGGAATAAAGGGAGAAGTGGCACTGGTCCGCTGTTGGGCTGCTACCAGCGTCAGTGGGAAGTCGGTGAAGTCGCCAGTTGCGGCAGAAGCCAGCTGTTACCGTAGTACGCCTACACACGCGTTCCAGTTATTCACATTGCTTGCAGCCGCTCCATCCACAACAAGGGTGAGCCCGGATAGCTCAGTCGGTAGAGCATTAGGCTTTTAACCTAAGGGTCCAGGGTTCAAGTCCCTGTCCGGGCGAAGATTTTAACGTTTCCGCAATGGCTCGTCTCGTAGCGATGGTAGCCCTGCCGTAATCAGTGCACAGAGTTCGTTTCCTGTCAACATTCTGCGCAGACCGGTTGCATTTCTCACGATTCCAGGGAAACTTCAGTTACGAGCAGTCGTGGCCGAGTGGTTAAGGCGTCTGACTAGAAATCAGATTCCCTCTGGGAGCGTAGGTTCGAGTCCTACCGACTGCGTCGGTTTTTTTCTTTTTTTGTTTAAGAAGAACGAGCAGAAAATTTCGCAGTTTGCCTGTCGTTTTGGTACCTCTCCACACCTCGCCTCTCACAGCCGTTTATAGTGCCTGTCATTTTGATAAGGGCGAATTCCAAGCGTCAGCTTTCGCGTCAGCCGAGCAAAGTCGGGACAAGTCGGGACATACTACAGGATGGTCTGCGTGGAGCAACGACGAAAAAAACCTTCATGTAACAGCACGCGGCTCACATACTCATACGAAAAAACCAGCGCCACTTGCGGTGGCCGGGAATCGAACCCGGATCAACTGCTTGAAAGGCAACTATGCTCACCATTACACCACCACCGCACTGCCGCTGCTCGCAACGCCCCGCTGTGTCGGCTTCCCGCCCGCCAGCAGCGGCCCACGGTGATAGTAGCTGCAGGCGCTTTTCGAGGTAGGAGGGTGCATCCACACGCATTCGGGTAGCGCCTCCACGCACGCTGCGTCTTTGGGCAAGACTAGTCGCCGCGGCCGCAAGGTTACTCACACGATAGTGATGAGCATTCGTTTTAAGGCAATGTAGTGGAGGACTCCACGTGTGTAGCACTTTTTTCGGTTGTATCCGACGTCGCTGGGTGGCAATCCCACTTTCCCATGCAGAAAAGTGCTCGGGAAGCACGGGCAGCTTGTCGAGCATCGGTGGTTCAATGGCATGTGCCTCAGTAGTGCAGTAGGCAGCGCGTAAGTCTCATAATCGTAAGGCTTGCCGGCACGATAGCTCAGCGTGTTCGGTCTGAGAGTTATCTGCCCTCTGTAATAAAAGCGAGTCAACGATGAACTTGAACGGGCGTCATCGGACGTCCGCCCCCAACAAATGCAACGAAAGAAATGAGAACAAAAAAAAAATTGGTGAATGCTCGCTTAGCATGCGGACGGCCCGGGTTCGATTCCCGGCCGATGCATCGTTCTGCTGTTCTCGCTATAATGCTGCCGCGCCGATTCCTCGCCTGAGCTGCGTCAGCCTCAGGAATGTATAGCAGGATTCGCTGTGAGAAGAACCATACACGCAGCACGCAGTAGACCGTACCTGGACGGTCGCGTGCTATTTCTGAACTCTAACGTCGGCCTGGCCCAACAGGCCGCTGTGTTCAGGTGCCGCAAGGGCGATGTACTGTAACCTCGGGCAGTGCTGCGTTCCGTTGAAAAAGCTGCGGCAGCAGTTTAATCTAGCAAGTAGGGAAAGCACGTGTAGCAACACAACAGATTCTTGAGAAAGCGCAAACTGTCTATCTCTAATATGCGAGACTTACCAAGTTTCCTGTAACGTTGCTTGCAACGTGCCTCGGTAGCGCAGTAGGTAGCGCGTAAGTCTCATAATCTTAAGGTCGTGAGTTCGATCCTCACCCGGGGCATTTAATTTGCTGTACATCATGGCTGAATTAACGGCGTTGCTGTTGCTAGGGAACGAACTTAATTGTCGTTCGTTATCCACAAGGAGGCTACACCTCAGCGTCAATATGTTTATTTCCAATTATGACAACGTACAACTTTGATCTTTCTCTTCCCTTGTTATGAGTAAAATAATGAATAGTCAATTTCGAGCTGTGCGCCATGCCAGTCTGTAGGCGCAAATATGCTCGCAAACAGAGAACACCACTGAGACCAGATTCAGCACGAAATACGAGAGGAGACGGAGAAGATCTCACGCTTATCGAGCAAATCCGGTGTGGTCTAGTGGCTAGGATACCTGGCTTTCACCCAGGAGGCCCGGGTTCGATTCCCGGTACCGGAACGGAAGTTTTTTTGCGCACACAACGCTCCATGTTTTGGCCTTCGAACTGTCGTTTGTCGCCCACCCTCCGGAGCTTCGGCCGAACGTAATCGGGGAAAACAGGCACATGATGCAATTACTGTCGGCACCGGAATAAAGGGAGAAGTGGCACTGGTCCGCTGTTGGGCTGCTACCAGCGTCAGTGGGAAGTCGGTGAAGTCGCCAGTTGCGGCAGAAGCCAGCTGTTACCGTAGTACGCCTACACACGCGTTCCAGTTATTCACATTGCTTGCAGCCGCTCCATCCACAACAAGGGTGAGCCCGGATAGCTCAGTCGGTAGAGCATTAGGCTTTTAACCTAAGGGTCCAGGGTTCAAGTCCCTGTCCGGGCGAAGATTTTAACGTTTCCGCAATGGCTCGTCTCGTAGCGATGGTAGCCCTGCCGTAATCAGTGCACAGAGTTCGTTTCCTGTCAACATTCTGCGCAGACCGGTTGCATTTCTCACGATTCCAGGGAAACTTCAGTTACGAGCAGTCGTGGCCGAGTGGTTAAGGCGTCTGACTAGAAATCAGATTCCCTCTGGGAGCGTAGGTTCGAGTCCTACCGACTGCGTCGGTTTTTTTCTTTTTTTGTTTAAGAAGAACGAGCAGAAAATTTCGCAGTTTGCCTGTCGTTTTGGTACCTCTCCACACCTCGCCTCTCACAGCCGTTTATAGTGCCTGTCATTTTGATAAGGGCGAATTCCAAGCGTCAGCTTTCGCGTCAGCCGAGCAAAGTCGGGACAAGTCGGGACATACTACAGGATGGTCTGCGTGGAGCAACGACGAAAAAAACCTTCATGTAACAGCACGCGGCTCACATACTCATACGAAAAAACCAGCGCCACTTGCGGTGGCCGGGAATCGAACCCGGATCAACTGCTTGGAAGGCAACTATGCTCACCATTACACCACCACCGCACTGCCGCTGCTCGCAACGCCCCGCTGTGTCGGCTTCCCGCCCGCCAGCAGCGGCCCACGGTGATAGTAGCTGCAGGCGCTTTTCGAGGTAGGAGGGTGCATCCACACGCATTCGGGTAGCGCCTCCACGCACGCTGCGTCTTTGGGCAAGACTAGTCGCCGCGGCCGCAAGGTTACTCACACGATAGTGATGAGCATTCGTTTTAAGGCAATGTAGTGGAGGACTCCACGTGTGTAGCACTTTTTTCGGTTGTATCCGACGTCGCTGGGTGGCAATCCCACTTTCCCATGCAGAAAAGTGCTCGGGAAGCACGGGCAGCTTGTCGAGCATCGGTGGTTCAATGGCATGTGCCTCAGTAGTGCAGTAGGCAGCGCGTAAGTCTCATAATCGTAAGGCTTGCCGGCACGATAGCTCAGCGTGTTCGGTCTGAGAGTTATCTGCCCTCTGTAATAAAAGACCGAGTCAACGATGAACTTGAACGGGCGTCATCGGACGTCCGCCCCCAACAAATGCAACGAAAGAAATGAGAACAAAAAAAAAATTGGTGAATGCTCGCTTAGCATGCGGACGGCCCGGGTTCGATTCCCGGCCGATGCATCGTTCTGCTGTTCTCGCTATAATGCTGCCGCGCCGATTCCTCGCCTGAGCTGCGTCAGCCTCAGGAATGTATAGCAGGATTCGCTGTGAGAAGAACCATACACGCAGCACGCAGTAGACCGTACCTGGACGGTCGCGTGCTATTTCTGAACTCTAACGTCGGCCTGGCCCAACAGGCCGCTGTGTTCAGGTGCCGCAAGGGCGATGTACTGTAACCTCGGGCAGTGCTGCGTTCCGTTGAAAAAGCTGCGGCAGCAGTTTAATCTAGCAAGTAGGGAAAGCACGTGTAGCAACACAACAGATTCTTGAGAAAGCGCAAACTGTCTATCTCTAATATGCGAGACTTACCAAGTTTCCTGTAACGTTGCTTGCAACGTGCCTCGGTAGCGCAGTAGGTAGCGCGTAAGTCTCATAATCTTAAGGTCGTGAGTTCGATCCTCACCCGGGGCATTTAATTTGCTGTACATCATGGCTGAATTAACGGCGTTGCTGTTGCTAGGGAACGAACTTAATTGTCGTTCGTTATCCACAAGGAGGCTACACCTCAGCGTCAATATGTTTATTTCCAATTATGACAACGTACAACTTTGATCTTTCTCTTCCCTTGTTATGAGTAAAATAATGAATAGTCAATTTCGAGCTGTGCGCCATGCCAGTCTGTAGGCGCAAATATGCTCGCAAACAGAGAACACCACTGAGACCAGATTCAGCACGAAATACGAGAGGAGACGGAGAAGATCTCACGCTTATCGAGCAAATCCGGTGTGGTCTAGTGGCTAGGATACCTGGCTTTCACCCAGGAGGCCCGGGTTCGATTCCCGGTACCGGAACGGAAGTTTTTGCGCACACAACGCTCCATGTTTTGGCCTTCGAACTGTCGTTTGTCGCCCACCCTCCGGAGCTTCGGCGAACGTAATCGGGGAAAACAGGCACATGATGCAATTACTGTCGGCACCGGAATAAAGGGAGAAGTGGCACTGGTCCGCTGTTGGGCTGCTACCAGCGTCAGTGGGAAGTCGGTGAAGTCGCCAGTTGCGGCAGAAGCCAGCTGTTACCGTAGTACGCCTACACACGCGTTCCAGTTATTCACATTGCTTGCAGCCGCTCCATCCACAACAAGGGTGAGCCCGGATAGCTCAGTCGGTAGAGCATTAGGCTTTTAACCTAAGGGTCCAGGGTTCAAGTCCCTGTCCGGGCGAAGATTTTAACGTTTCCGCAATGGCTCGTCTCGTAGCGATGGTAGCCCTGCCGTAATCAGTGCACAGAGTTCGTTTCCTGTCAACATTCTGCGCAGACCGGTTGCATTTCTCACGATTCCAGGGAAACTTCAGTTACGAGCAGTCGTGGCCGAGTGGTTAAGGCGTCTGACTAGAAATCAGATTCCCTCTGGGAGCGTAGGTTCGAGTCCTACCGACTGCGTCGGTTTTTTTCTTTTTTTGTTTAAGAAGAACGAGCAGAAAATTTCGCAGTTTGCCTGTCGTTTTGGT